>NW_026281649.1:0-15000 GCF_023373465.1 Oncorhynchus keta
GGGAGGTGTTCTCTCACAGAGGGGAGGTGTTCTCTCACAGAGGGGAGTGGTGTTCTCTCACAGAGGGGAGGTGGAGGGGGGTGTTCTCTGACAGAGGGGAGGTGTTCTCTCACAGAGGGGGAGGTGTTCTCTGACAGAGGGGAGGTGTTCTCTGACAGAGGGGAGGTGTTCTCTGACAGAAGGGGAGGTGTTCTCTGACAGAGGGGAGGTGTTCTCTGACAGATGGGGAGGTGTTCTCTGACAGAAGGAGGTGTTCTCTGACAGAGGGAGGTGTTCTCTGACAGAAGGGGAGGTGTTCTCTGACAGAAGGGGAGGTGTTCTCTGACAGAGGGGAGGTGTTCTCTGGAGACTATTCACTTTCAGCTGGACATTCTGTTGACACTTTATCTGAAGGGGTGAACATCAAGGCAGACATCATACCTACATTAGGAAGAGGGTCAAATAAACTTTGAATCCAACTATGCTGCACAATGTGCTTGTATATTCATTACCGTCATCATCACTCTTCATCACTCACCATTGTTAAGGAGGCTTCCACTGTGTTGCTTCATCCTCGAGGAACGAAAGAATAAAAAAACTCCCAGAATTCCCCTGCAGGAAGAAGAGAAAGGTTAAAAGGCATTGGTTCTAGAAAGATGGAGGGGATGTGGGATGGCTGCTCTCTTGAAAAACAGACTCTGTTCAGAACCCAGTAGATTTCTGTTTAGAACCCAGTAGATTTCTGTTTAGAACCCAGAAGACTTCTGTTCAGAACCCAGTAGATTTCAGTTC
Source organism: Oncorhynchus keta (assembly GCF_023373465.1). Classification (NCBI taxonomy): domain Eukaryota; kingdom Metazoa; phylum Chordata; class Actinopteri; order Salmoniformes; family Salmonidae; genus Oncorhynchus; species Oncorhynchus keta. The sequence continues at coordinate 772 of NW_026281649.1, forward strand.
AGAACCCAGTAGATTTCTGTTTAGAACCCAGAAGACTTCTGTTCAGAACCCAGTAGATTTCGGTTCAGAACCCAGTAGATTTCTGTTCAAAACCCAGTAGATTTCAGTTCAGAACCCAGTAGATTTCAGTTCATAACCCAGTAGATTTCGGTTCAGAACCCAGTAGATTTCGGTTCAGAACCCAGTCGTTCGGTTCAGAACCTAGTAGATTTCTAAGCCCTGTGTGTGGTGTGTGTGTGTGTGTGCTGTGTTACACCAAGCATGGTAAATACAGCCACGATGTCTCTCATTGAATGTTGCCAACATCATCTCACTGAGAAAATAGAACCAGATGATGAATGAATAAGTCTGGCTTCTCTCCAGAAGAATCAACCCCTACTTACAAGGCTTAGCTTTGTAGGACGTTAGTAGTACTTACAAGGCTGTGTGTGGTGTGTGTGTCTGTGTGGTGTGTGTGTGTGTGGTATGGTATGTGTGTGTGTGTGTGTGTGTGTGTGTGTGTGTGTGTGTGTGTGTGTGTGTGTGTGTGTGTGTGTGTGTGTGTGTGTGTGTGTGTGTGTGTGTGTGTGTGTGTGTGTGTGTGTGTGTGTGTGTGTGTGTGTGTTGTAGTGAGATAGTATTGTGTCCTATGTGGGCGGTGACATCATGAATAATCATTTCTTGGTGCTAGATATTACTCAGCAGTGCCCTACTTTAAAAAATACATGATAACTACTACTGAGCTAGAGGCCGTGAGAGAGAGAGACAGAGAGAGGAGAGAGAGAGAGGGAGAGGGAGTGAGGGAGGGAGTGAGGGGAGGAGAGAGAGAGAGAAAGGGGGAGAGGGGGAGAGGAGAGAAAGGGGAGAGAGGAGAGAAAGGGGGAGAGGAGTGCGAGGGGCTGCGGAGAGGAAGAGGGAGAGGAGAGAAAGGGGGAGAGGAGTGGGGGGGGGAAAGAGAGAAAGAGGAGACAAAATCATTGAGATAATCATCTTGATTATGAAGACTAACCTCTGTACTATAATACCAGTAGAATGAAGACTAACCTCTGTGGTATAATACCAGTAGAATGAAGACTAACCTCTGTAGTATAATACCAGTAGAATGAAGACTAACCTCTGTAGTATAATACCAGTAGAATGAAGACTAACCTCTGTAGTATAATACCAGTAGAATGAAGACTAACCTCTGTAGTATAATACCAGTAGAATGAAGACTAACCTCTGTAGTATAATACCAGTAGAATGAAGACTAACCTCTGTAGTATAATACCAGTAGAATGAAGACTAACCTCTGTGGTATAATACCAGTAGAATGAAGACTAACCTCTGTAGTATAATACCAGTAGAATGAAGACTAACCTCTGTAGTATAATACCAGTAGAATGAAGACTAACCTCTGTAGTATAATACCAGTAGAATGAAGACTAACCTCTGTAGTATAATACCAGTAGAATGAAGACTAACCTCTGTAGTATAATACCAGTAGAATGAAGACTAACCTCTGTAGTATAATACCAGTAGAATGAAGACTAACCTCTGTAGTATAATACCAGTAGAATGAAGACTAACCTCTGTAGTATAATACCAGTAGAATGAAGACTAACCTCTGTAGTATAATACCAGTAGAATGAAGACTAACCTCTGTAGTATAATACCAGTAGAATGAAGACTAACCTCTGTAGTATAATACCAGTAGAATGAAGACTAACCTCTGTGGTATAATACCAGTAGAATGAAGACTAACCTCTGTAGTATAATACCAGTAGAATGAAGACTAACCTCTGTAGTATAATACCAGTAGAATGAAGACTAACCTCTGTAGTATAATACCAGTAGAATGAAGACTAACCTCTGTAGTATAATACCAGTAGAATGAAGACTAACCTCTGTAGTATAATACCAGTAGAATGAAGACTAACCTCTGTAGTATAATACCAGTAGAATGAAGACTAACCTCTGTATTATAATACCAGTAGAATGAAGACTAACCACTGTGTAAAATAATGTCTGGAGGAAAAGAGATATCGTAATCCATAGACAGGCCTTCCACAGTTCATAATACCAGAGGCTGAAGATAATCTGTATATAATAGACAGGAATGACAGTTCATCACCTGAGACTAACCTCTGTAGTCAGATACCAGTATCTATAGACAGGCCTTCCACAGTTCATCACCTGAGTCTGAAGATAATCGTATCTATAGACAGGCCTTCCACAGTTCATCAGCTGAGTCTGTTCAGATATCATATCTATAGACAGGCCTTCCACAGTTCATCACCTGAGGCTGATCAGATATCGTATCTATAGACAGGCCTTCCACAGTTCATCAGCTGACCTCTGTTAGATATCAGTATCTATAGACAGGCCTTCCACAGTTCATCAGCTGAGTCTGATCAGATATCATATCTATAGACAGGCCTTCCACAGTTCATCAGCTGAGTCTGATCAGATATCGTATCTATAGACAGGCCTTCCACAGTTCATCACCTGAGGCTGTTCAGATATCGTATCTATAGACAGGCCTTCCACAGTTCATCAGCTGAGTCTGATCAGATATCATATCTATAGACAGGCCTTCCACAGTTCATCAGCTGAGTCTGATCAGATATCGTATCTATAGACAGGCCTTCCACAGTTCATCACCTGAGGCTGATCAGACATCAGTATCTATAGACAGGCCTTCCACAGTTCATCAGCTGAGCTGATCAGATATCGTATCTATAGACAGGCCTTCCACAGTTCATCAGCTGAGTCTGTTCAGATATCGTATCTATAGACAGGCCTTCCACAGTTCATCAGCTGAGGCTGATCAGATATCGTATCTATAGACAGGCCTTCCACAGTTCATCAGCTGAGGCTGTTCAGATATCGTATCTATAGACAGGCCTTCCACAGTTCATCAGCTGAGGCTGTTCAGATATCATATCTATAGACAGGCCTTCCACAGTTCATCAGCTGAGGCTGTTCAGATATCGTATCTATAGACAGGCCTTCCACAGTTCATCACCTGAGGCTGTTCAGATATCGTATCTATAGACAGGCCTTCCACAGTTCATCAGCTGAGTCTGATCAGATATCGTATCTATAGACAGGCCTTCCACAGTTCATCAGCTGAGGCTGTTCAGATATCGTATCTATAGACAGGCCTTCCACAGTTCATCAGCTGAGGCTGTTCAGATATCATATCTATAGACAGGCCTTCCACAGTTCATCTATAGACAGGCCTTCCACAGTTCATCACCTGAGGCTGATCAGATATCGTATCATCACCTTGAGGCTGTACAGATATCGTATCTATAGACAGGCCTTCCACAGTTCATCTATAGACAGGCTTCCACAGTTCATCACCTGAGGCTGTACAGATATCGTATCTATAGACAGGCCTTCCACAGTATCATCTATAGACAGGCCTTCCACAGTTCATCACCTGAGGCTGTACAGATATCATATCTATAGACAGGCCTTCCACAGTTCATCTATAGACAGGCCTTCCACAGTTCATCACCTGAGGCTGTTCAGATATCGTATCTATAGACAGGCCTTCCACAGTTCATCACCTGAGGCTGTTCAGATATCGTATCTATAGACAGGCCTTCCACAGTTCATCACCTGAGGCTGTTCAGATATCGTATCTATAGACAGGCCTTCCACAGTTCATCACCTGAGGCTGTTCAGATATCGTATCTATAGACAGGCCTTCCACAGTTCATCAGCTGAGTCTGTTCAGATATCGTATCTATAGACAGGCCTTCCACAGTTCATCAGCTGAGGCTGTTCAGATATCATATCTATAGACAGGCCTTCCACAGTACATCAGCTGAGTCTGTTCAGATATCGTATCTATAGACAGGCCTTCCACAGTTCATCAGCTGAGGCTGATCAGATATCGTATCTATAGACAGGCCTTCCACAGTACATCAGCTGAGTCTGTTCAGATATCGTATCTATAGACAGGCCTTCCACAGTACATCAGCTGAGTCTGTTCAGATATCGTATCTATAGACAGGCCTTCCACAGTACATCAGCTGAGTCTGTTCAGATATCGTATCTATAGACAGGCCTTCCACAGTTCATCTATAGACAGGCCTTCCACAGTTCATCACCTGAGGCTGTACAGATATCGTATCTATAGACAGGCCTTCCACAGTTCATCTATAGACAGGCCTTCCACAGTTCATCACCTGAGGCTGTTCAGATATCGTATCTATAGACAGGCCTTCCACAGTTCATCTATAGACAGGCCTTCCACAGTTCATCACCTGAGGCTGTACAGATATCGTATCTATAGACAGGCCTTCCACAGTTCATCACCTGAGGCTGTTCAGATATCGTATCTATAGACAGGCCTTCCACAGTTCATCAGCTGAGGCTGTTCAGATATCGTATCTATAGACAGGCCTTCCACAGTTCATCACCTGAGGCTGTTCAGATATCGTATCTATAGACAGGCCTTCCACAGGTCATCAGCTGATGTATATATCTGTGTCTCTGCTTTAGTCTATAGTGTGTCCACAGTTCATGTGTCTGTGTCTGCGTGTGTGTGTTGTGTCTATGTGACAGGCCTGTCTCACAGTGTCTCTGTGCTGTGTCTGTGTGTCTAGTGTCTGTGTGTGTGTGTGTGTGTGTGTGTGCCTGTCCACAGTTCATCACCTGAGGTGTGTGTCACATATGCGTGACTGGTGTGTGAGTGGGTGCACCGTTCTCCTGAGCATCTGCTGTCAGGCTGATAAAAATAGACCTCATAGACTCAGCCAGTGTGAGGCACTCACTAATAGGACAGGCCTTCCACACACACATCACACACAGGCACACACACACACACACACACACACACACACACACTTCACACACACACACACACACACACACACATTCCACAGTTCACACACCTGATGGCTGTCTCATTACTAACCCCAGTCTATAGACAGTCCTCGTCCTCCTGTAAATTCTCTCTCTCTCTCTCTTCTGTTTCTCTCATCTCTCTCTCCTGTCTCTCAGGCTGTCATCTCAGATCTTCTGTCTCTAACACTCCTAGACCCCTCTTCCTATCAGTTCATCCCCTAATCCCCTAACCCCTCAGATATCGTATCTATAGACCCCCTTCCATCTACCTCTCTCCACCTCTGCATCGGCTGCAGCGACTCTCGACAGGTTGAACTTGGAAAGAGAGAAAATAAGATGAAGGAGGTAAATGGGAGAAAAGAGACAGAGGGAAGGAAGGAGGAAGAAGAGAGAAGAGGGAGAAGGGAAGGAAGGAGGAGGGCAAAGAATAGAGGGAGAGGAGGGAAGGGGAGGAAGAAGAGAGGACCTGAGGGGGAGGGAGGAGAAGAAGTATCTAGGAGGGAGGAAGGAGGAGGGAGGAAGAAGAGAGGAGGGAGGAGGGGGAGGGAGGAAGGAGGAGGAGGAAGAAGACAGAGGGAGGAAGGAGGGGATGAAGAAGAGAGGAGGAAGAAGAGAGGAGGAGGAAGGAGGGGGATGAAGAAGAGAGGAGGAAGAAGAGAGGAGGGAGGAAGGAGGGGGAGGAAGAAGAGAGGAGGGAGGAAGGAGGGGAGGAAGAAGAGAGGAGGGCGGAAGGAGGGGGAGGAAGAAGACAGGAGGAAGAAGAGAGGAGGGAGGAGGGGGGACAAGAAGAGAGGAGGAAGAAGAGAGGAGGGAGGAACAGGGGAGAACAAGAAGAGAGGAGGGAGGAGGAAAGGGGAGGAAGAAGAGAGGAGGGAGGAAGGAGGGGGAGGAAGAAGAGTGGAGGAAGAAGAGAGGAGGGAGCAAGAAGAGAGGAGGGAGGAGGAAAGGGGAGGAAGAAGAGATGAGGGTGGAAGGAGGGGGAGGGAAGAAGAGTGGAGGAAGAAGAGAGGAGAGAGCAAGAAGAGAGGAGGGAGGAAGGAGGGGAGGAAGAAGAGAGGAGGAAGAAGAGAGGAGGGAGGAAGGAGGGGGAGCAAGAAGAGAGGAGGGAGGAGGAAAGGGAGGAAGAAGGAGGAGGGAGGAAGGAGGGGGAGGAAGAAGAGTGGAGGAAGAAAGAAGAGAGGAGGAGCAAGAAGAGAGGAGGGAGGAAGGAGGGGGAGGAAGAAGAGAGGAGGAAGAAGAGAGAGGAGGGAGGAAGGAGGGGAGCAAGAAGAGAGGAGGGGAGGAGGAAAGGGGAGGAAGAAGAGAGGAGGGAGGAAAGAGGGGGAGGAAGAAGAGTGGAGGAAGAAGAGAGGAGGGAGCAAGAAGAGAGGAGGAAGAAGAGAGGAGGGAGGAGGAAAGGGAGGGAAGAGAGGAGGGAGGAAGGAGGGGGAGGAAGAAGAGTGGAGGGAGGAAGGAGGGGAGGACTAAGACAGGAGAGGCTTCCACAGAGGAAGAAGAGAGGAGGAAGAAGAGAGGAGGGAGGAGGGAGGGGGAGCAAGCAGAGAGGAGGAAGAAGAGAGGAGGGAGGAAGGAGGGGGAGCAAGAAGAGAGGAGGGAGGAGGAAAGGGGAGGAAGAAGAGAGGAGGGAGGAAGGAGGGGAGGAAGAAGAGTGGAGGAAGAAGAGAGGAGGGAGCAAGAAGAGAGGAGGGAGGAGGAAAGGGGAGGAAGAAGAGATGAGGGTGGAAGGAGGGGGAGGAAGAAGAGTGGAGGAAGAAGACAGAGAGAGCAAGAAGAGAGGAGGGAGGAAGGAGGGGGAGGAAGAAGAGAGGAGGAAGAAGAGAGGGGGAGGAAGGAGGGGAGCAAGAAGAGAGGAGGGAGGAGGAAAGGGGAGGAAGAAGAGAGAGGAGGGAGGAAGGAGGGGGAGGAAGAAGAGTGGAGGAAGAAGAGAGGAGGGAGCAAGAAGAGAGGAGGGAGGAAGGAGGGGGAGGAAGAAGAGAGGAGGAAGAAGAGAGGAGGGAGGAAGGAGGGGGAGCAAGAAGAGAGGAGGGAGGAGGAAAGGGGAGGAAGAAGAGAGGAGGGAGGAAAGAGGGGGAGGAAGAAGAGGAGGAAGAAGAGAGGAGGGAGCAAAGAAGAGAGGAGGAAGAAGGAGGAGGGAGGAGGAAAGGGGAGGAAGAAGAGAGGAGGGAGGAAGGAGGGAGGAGGGAGGGGGAGCAAGAAGAGAGGAGGAAGAAGAGAGGAGGGAGGAAGGAGGGGGACACAAGAAGAGAGGAGGGAGGAGGAGGGGAGGAAGAAGAGAGGAGGGAGGAAGGAGGGGGAGGAAGAAGAGTGGAGGAAAGAAGAGAGGAGGGAGCAAGAAGAGAGGAGGGAGGAGGAAAGGGGAAGAAGAAGAGATGAGGGTGGAAGGAGGGGGGAGGAAGAAGAGTGGAGGAAGAAGAGAGGAGGGAGCAAGAAGAGAGGAGGGAGGAAGGAGGGGGAGGAAGAAGAGAGGAGGAAGAAGAGAGGAGGGAGGAAGGAGGGGGAGCAAGAAGAGAGGAGGGAGGAGGAAAGGGGAGGAAGAAGAGAGGAGGGAGGAAGGAGGGGGAGGAAGAAGAGTGGAGGAAGAAGAGAGGAGGGAGCAAGAAGAGAGGAGGGAGGAAGGAGGGGGAGGGAAGAAGAGAGGAGGAAGAAGAGAGGAGGGAGGAAGGAGGGGGAGCAAGAAGAGAGGAGGGAGGAGGAAAGGGGAGGAAGAAGAGAGGAGGGAGGAAAGAGGGGGAGGAAGAAGAGTGGAGGAAGAAGAGAGGAGGGAGCAAGAAGAGAGGAGGAAGAAGAGAGGGAGGGAGGAGGAAAGGGGAGGAAGAAGAGAGGAGGGAGGAAGGAGGGGGAGGAGAAGAAGAGTGGAGGGAGGAAGGGGGGGGAGGAAGAAGAGGGGAGGGAGGAAGGGGGGAGGGAGGAAGAAGAGGAGGGAGGAAGGAGGGGGAGCAAGAAGAGAGGAGGAAGAAGAGAGGAGGGAGGAGGAAAGGGGAGGAAGAAGAGAGGAGGGAGGAGGAAATGGGAGGAAGAAGAGAGGAGGGAGGAAGGAGGGGGAGGAAGAAGAGTGGGAGGGAGGAAGGGGAGGGAAGAAGAGGGAGGGAGGAAGGAGGGGGATGAAGAAGAGAGGAGGGAGGAAGGGGGAGGGAGGGGGGAAGAAGAGAAGTAGGGAGGAAGGAGGAGGGGGAAGAAGAAGAGAGAAGGGAGGAAGGAGGAGCAGGAAGAAGAGGAGGGAAGAAGGAGGAGGAGGGAAGGGAGGAGGGAGGAAGGAGGGGAGGAAGAAGAGGAGGGAGGGGAGGGGGATGAAGAAGAGAGGAGGAAGAAGAGAGGAGGGAGGAAGGAGGGGGAGGAAGAAGAGAGGAGGGAGGAAGGAGGGGGAGGAAGAAGAGAGGGGGAGGAAGGAGGGGGAGGAAGAAGAGAGGAGGGAGGAAGGAGGAGGGGAGGAAGAAGAGGAGGGAGGAAGGAGGGGGATGAAGAAGAGAGGAGGAAGAAGAGAGGAGGAGGAAGGAGGGAGGAGGAAGAAGAGAGGAGGGAGGAAGGAGGGGGAGGAAGAAGGAGGGAGGAGGAAGGAGGGGGAGGAAGAAGAGAGGAGGGAGGAAGGAGAGGGGGAGGAAGAAGAGAGGAGGGGGAAGGAGGGGAGGAAGAAGAGAGGAGGAAGAAGAGAGGAGGGAGGAAGGAGGGGGAGCAAGAAGAGAGGAGGGAGAGAGGAGGGAGGAAGGAGGGGGAGCAAGAAGAGAGGAGGGAGGAGGAAAGGGGAGGAAGAAGAGAGGAGGGAGGAAGGAGGGGGAGGAAGAAGAGTGGAGGAAGAAGAGAGGAGGGAGCAAGAAGAGGAGGAGGAGGAGGAAAGGGGAGGAAGAAGAGATGAGGGTGGAAGGAGGGGAGGAAGAAGAGTGGAGGAAGAAGAGAGGAGAGAGCAAGAAGAGAGGAGGGAGGAAGGAGGGGGAGGAAGAAGAGAGGAGGAAGAAGAGAGGAGGGAGGAAGGAGGGGGAGCAAGAGGAAGAGGAGGGAGGAGGAAAGGGAGGAAGAAGGAGGGGGGGGGGAAGGAGGGGGGGAGGAAGAAGAGTGGAGGAAGAAGAGAGGGGGAGCAAGAAGAGAGGAGGGAGGAAGGAGGGGGAGGAAGAAGAGAGGAAGGAAGAAGAGAGGAGGGAGGAAGGAGGGGGAGCAAGAAGAGAGGAGGGAGGAGAAAGGGGAGGAAGAAGGGAGGGAGGAAAGAGGGGGGAGGAAGAAGAGGGAGGAAGAAGAGAGGAGGGAGCAAGAAGAGAGGAGGAAGAAGAGAGGAGGGAGGAGGAAAGGGGAGGAAGAAGAGAGGAGGGAGGAAGGAGGGGGAGGAAGAAGAGTGGAGGGAGGAAGGAGGGGAGGAAGAAGAGAGGAGGGCGGAAGGAGGGGAGGAAGAAGAGAGGAGGAAGAAGAGAGGAGGGAGGAGGGAGGGGGAGCAAGAAGAGAGGAGGAAGAAGAGAGGAGGGAGGAAGGAGGGGGAGCAAGAAGAGAGGAGGGAGGAGGAAAGGGGAGGAAGAAGAGAGGAGGGAGGAAGGAGGGGGAGGAAGAAGAGTGGAGGAAGAAGAGAGGAGGGAGCAAGAAGAGAGGAGGGAGGAGGAGGGAAGGGGAGGAAGAAGAGATGAGGGTGGAAGGAGGGGGAGGAAGAAGAGGGGAGGAAGAAGAGAGGAGAGCAAGAAGAGAGGAGGGAGGAAGGAGGGGGAGGAAGAAGAGAGGAGGAGGAAGAAGAGAGGAGGGAGGAAGGAGGGGAGCAAGAAGAGAGGAGGGAGGAGGAAAGGGGAGGAAGAAGAGAGGAGGGAGGAAGGAGGGGGAGGAAGAAGAGTGGAGGAAGAAAGAGAGGAGGGAGCAAGAAGGAGGGAGGGAGGGAAAGGGGGAGGAAGAAGAGAGGAGGAGGAAGAAGAGAGGAGGGAGGAAGGAGGGGAGCAAGAAGAGAGGAGGGAGGAGGAAAGGGGAGGAAGAAGAGAGGAGGGAGGAAAGGGGGGGAGGAAGAAGAGTGGAGGAAGAAGAGAGGAGGGAGCAAGAAGGAGGAGGAAGAAGAGAGGAGGGAGGAGGAAAGGGGAGGAAGAAGAGAGGAGGGAGGAAGGAGGGAAGGGAGGGGGAGCAAGAAGAGAGGAGGAAGAAGAGAGGAGGGAGGAAGGAGGGGAGCAAGAAGAGAGGAGGGAGGAGGAAAGGGGAGGAAGAAGAGAGGAGGGAGGAAGGAGGGGGAGGAAGAAGAGTGGAGGAAGAAGAGAGGAGGGAGCAAGAAGAGAGGAGGGAGGAGGAAAGGGGAGGAAGAAGAGATGAGGGTGGGAAGGAGGGGGAGGAAGAAGAGTGGAGGAAGAAGAGAGGAGAGAGCAAGAAGAGAGGAGGGAGGAAGGAGGGGAGGAAGAAGAGAGGAGGAAGAAGAGAGGAGGGAGGAAGGAGGGGAGCAAGAAGAGAGGAGGGAGGAGGAAAGGGAGGAAGAAGAGAGGAGGGAGGAAGGAGGGGGAGGAAGAAGAGTGGAGGAAGAAGAGAGGAGGAGCAAGAAGAGAGGAGGGAGGAAGGAGGGGAGGAAGAAGAGAGGAGGAAGAAGAGAGGAGGGAGGAAGGAGGGGGAGCAAGAAGAGAGGAGGAGGAGGAAAGGGAGGAAGAGAGAGGAGGGAGGAAAGAGGGGGAGGAAGAAGAGTGGAGGAAGAAGAGAGGAGGGAGCAAGAAGAGAGGAGGAAGAAAGAGGAGGGAGGAGGAAAGGGGAGGAAGAAGAGAGGAGGGAGGAAGGAGGGGGAGGAAGAAGAGAGGAGGGAGGAAGGAGGGGGAGGAAGAAGAGAGGAGGGAGGAAGGAGGGGGATGAAGAAGAGAGGAGGAAGAAGAGAGGAGGGAGGAAGGAGGGGGAGGAAGAAGAGAGGAGGGAGGAAGGAGGGGGAGGAAGAAGAGAGGAGGGAGGAAGGAGGGGGAGGAAGAAGAGAGGAGGGAGGAAGGAGGGGGAGGAAGAAGAGAGGAGGGAGGAAGGAGGGGGAGGAAGAAGAGAGGAGGAAGAAGAGAGGAGGGAGGAAGGAGGGGAGGAAGAAAGCAGGAGGAGGAAGGAGGGGGAGGAAGAAGAGAGGAGGGAGGAAGGAGGGGGAGGAAGAAGAGAGGAGGGAGGAAGGAGGGGGAGGAAGACCAGACAGGGAGGAAGGAGGGGGAGCAAGACACAGAGGAGGGAGGAAGGAGGGGAGGAAGAAGAGTGGAGGGAGAAGAGAGGAGGGAGGAAGGAGGGGGGGAAGAAGAGAGGAGGGAGGAAGGGAGGGGGAGGAAGAAAAGAGGAGGGAGGGGAGGAAAGGGGAGGAAAGAAGAGGGAGGAGGGAGGAAGAAGAGTGGAGGGAGGGAAGGGGGAGGGAGGAAGAAGAGGAGGGAGGAAGGAGGGAGGAAGGAAGAAGAGAGGAGGGAGGAAGGGGAGGAGGAAGACCAAGAGAGGAAGGAAGGCCAGGGAGGGGGAAGAACAAGAGAGAGTAGGGAGGAAGGAGGAGGAGGAAGAAGAAGGAGGGAGGAAGGAGGGGGGAGGACCCATAGGAGGGAGGAAGGAGGAGGAGGAAGAAGAGAGGAGGAAGAAGAGAGGACGGGAGGAAGGAGGGGGAGGAAGAAGAGAGGAGGGAGGAAGGAGGGGGAGGAAGAAGAGAGGAGGGAGGAAGGGGAGGGAGGAAGAAGAGGAGGGAGGAAGGAGGAGGAGGAAGAAGAGAGGCGTGTCCCTTTCCTTCCAGTCCGTCCATCCATCTATATAGATAGATATCTCTTCAGTTTTTACACCATCAGTGAGAAACAACAGCATATTTATCAAATGGAATCATTCAAACGACTACCAACATCATCAACTGAAATCGGGCTTTGTGATTGGCTCATTACGGCATTGTGGGAAATTCATCTGTAATTATATCACTGTACTGCCTGATATGAGTGAACACACACACACATAACACACACACACACACACACACCACACACACACACACACACACACACACACACACACACACACACACACACACACACACACACACACACACACACAAACACACACATCAAACACACACACAACAAACACACACACATCAAAACACACACACATCAAACACACCAGTATGGCACAGGATCATGGGCTCATGCACATCAGGAAATAGTGCCAAATATAGTGCACTATAAAGCAAGGATATTGGGTTTGATTCCCGCTCAGGCCACCCATACCAAAATGGAAGTCACTCAGGCCACCCATACCAACACGTCAGTCACACAGGCCACCCATACCAAAATGGAAGTCACTCGGGCCACCCATACCAACACGTCAGTCACACAGGCCACCCATACCAACACGTAAGTCACACGGGCCACCCATACCAACACGTAAGTCACACGGGCCACCCATACCAACACGTAAGTCACTCAGGCCACCCATACCAACAAGTAAGTCACACGGGCCACCCATACCAACACGTAAGTCACACGGGCCACCCATACCAACACGTCAGTCACACGGGCCACCCATACCAAAATGGAAGTCACTCGGGCCACCCATACCAACACGTCAGTCACACGGGCCACCCATACCAACACGTAAGTCACACGGGCCACCCATACCAACACGTAAGTCACACGGGCCACCCATACCAACACGTAAGTCACACGGGCCACCCATACCAACACGTAAGTCACTCGGGCCACCCATACCAACACGTAAGTCACACGGGCCACCCATACCAACACGTAAGTCACACGGGCCACCCATACCAACACGTAAGTCACACGGGCCACCCATACCAACACGTAAGTCACTCGGGCCACCCATACCAACACGTAAGTCACTCAGGCCACCCATACCAACACGTAAGTCACACGGGCCACCCATACCAACACGTAAGTCACTCGGGCCACCCATACCAACACGTAAGTCACTCAGGCCACCCATACCAACACGTAAGTCACAAGTCACACAGGCCACCCATACCAACACGTAAGTCACTCAGGCCACCCATACCAACACGTAAGTCACTCAGGCCACCCATACCAACATGTAAGTCACACGGGCTACCCATACCAACACGTAAGTCACCAGGCCACCCATACCAACACGTTAGTCACACGGGCCACCCATACCAACACGTAAGTCACTCGGGCCACCCATACCAACACGTAAGTCACTCGGGCCACCCATACCAACACGTAAGTCACACGGGCCACCCATACCAACATGTAAGTCACTGGGCCACCCATACCAACACGTAAGTTACTCAGGCCACCCATACCAACACGTAAGTCACTCGGGCCACCCATACCAACACGTCAGTCACACGGGCCACCCATACCAACACGTCAGTCACACGGGCCACCCATACCAACACGTAAGTCACTCAGGCCACCCATACCAACACGACATGTCACTCAGGCCATCCATACCAACACGTAAGTCACTCAGGCCACCCATACCAACACATACTACTGTCATTACTGTTATCTTTATGTGGAAAAACTCTCTACAAAATATTGTTTTTTGGGGGAGGGGGTTAGTAAAATATCGTTTTGGGGGGACGACAGTAAAATATAGTTTTGGGTCGGACAGTAAAATATATATTTTTGGGGGAACAGTAAAAGATCGTTTGGGGGGACAGTAAAATATCGTTTTGGGGGGTCAGTAAAAGATCGTTTTGGGGGGTCAGTAAAATATCGTTTTGGGGGGTCAGTAAAATATCGTTTGGGGGGCAGTAAAGATCAATACATGGTATTTATTTTATCATCAAAAAACAAAACAGGCTGATTATATTTCTACATAATTTCTATTCTTCATATATCTGGTATTCTATTTCTACATACCTTCTATTCTTCATATATCTGGTATTATATTTCTACATACTTTCTATTCTTCATATATCTGGTATTCTATTTCTACATACCTTCTATTCTTCATATATCTGGTATTCTATTTCTACATACCTTCTATTCTTCATATATCTGGTATTATATTTCTACATACTTTCTATTCTTCATATATCTGGTATTCTATTTCTACATACCTTCTATTCTTCATATATCTGGAATTATATTTCTACATACCTTCTATTCTTCATATATCTGGTATTATATTTCTACATACCTTCTATTCTTCATATATCTGGTATTATATTTCTACATACCTTCTATTCTTCATATATCTGGTATTATATTCCTACATACTTTCTATTCTTCATATATCTGGTATTATATTTCTACATACCTTCTATTCTTCATATATCTGGTATTATATTTCTACATACTTTCTATTCTTCATATATCTGGTATTATATTTCTAAATACTTTCTATTCTTCATATATCTGGTATTATATTTCTACATACCTTCTATTCTTCATATATCTGGCTTCTATTCTTCATATATCTGGAATTATATTTCTACATACCTTCTATTCTTCATATATCTGGTATTATATTTCTACATACCTTCTATTCTTCATA
>NW_026281649.1:27500-35000 GCF_023373465.1 Oncorhynchus keta
CAGTCCTGCCTCTCACTGGAGCCTGTAGGGGTTGGGTTCAGTTACAACACTACAGTCCTGCCTCTCACTGGAGCCTGTAGGGGGTTGGGTTAAGTTACAACACTACAGTCCTGCCTCTCACTGGAGCCTGTAGGGGGTTCAGTCAGTTACAACACTACAGCCCTGCCTCTCACTGGAGACTGTAGGGGTTCAGTCAGTTACAACACTACAGTCCTGCCTCTCACTGGAGCCTGTAGGGGTTGGGTTCAGTTACAACACTACAGTCCTGCCTCTCACTGGAGACTGTAGGGGTTCAGTTACAACACTACAGCCCTGCCTCTCACTGGAGACTGTAGGGGGTTCAGTTACAACACTACAGCCCTGCCTCTCAGTGGAGCCTGTAGGGGGTTCAGTTACAACACTACAGTCCTGCCTCTCACTGGAGCCTGTAGGGGGTTGGGTTAAGTTACAACACTACAGTCCTGCCTCTCACTGGAGCCTGTAGGGGTTGGGTTAAGTTACAACACTACAGTCCTGCCTCTCACTGGAGCCTGTAGGGGTTGGGTTCAGTTACAACACTACAGTCCTGCCTCTCACTGGAGCCTGTAGGGGGTTCAGTTACAACACTACAGTCCTGCCTCTCAGTGGAGCCTGTAGGGGGTTGGGTTCAGTTACAACACTACAGTCCTGCCTCTCAGTGGAGCCTGTAGGGGTTCAGTTACAACACTACAGCCCTGCCTCTCACTGGAGCCTGTAGGGGGTTCAGTTACAACACTACAGCCCTGCCTCTCACTGGAGACTGTAGGGGGTTCAGTTACAACACTACAGCCCTGCCTCTCACTGGAGCCTGTAGGGGGTTCAGTTACAACACTACAGTCCTGCCTCTCACTGGAGCCTGTAGGGGGTTCAGTTACAACACTACAGTCCTGCCTCTCACTGGAGCCTGTAGGGGGTTCAGTTACAACACTACAGTCCTGCCTCTCACTGGAGCCTGTAGGGGGTTCAGTCAGTTACAACACTACAGTCCTGCCTCTCACTGGAGCCTGTAGGGGGTTCAGTTACAACACTACAGTCCTGCCTCTCACAGGAGCCTGTAGGGGGTTCAGTCAGTTACAACACTACAGCCCTGCCTCTCACTGGAGCCTGTAGGGGTTGGGTTCAGTTACAACACTACAGTCCTGCCTCTCACAGGAGCCTGTAGGGGGTTCAGTCAGTTACAACACTACAGCCCTGCCTCTCACTGGAGCCTGTAGGGGTTGGGTTCAGTTACAACACTACAGTCCTGCCTCTCACTGGAGCCTGTAGGGGGTTGGGTTCAGTCAGTTACAACACTACAGCCCTGCCTCTCACTGGAGCCTGTAGGGGGTTGGGTTCAGTTACAACACTACAGCCCTGCCTCTCACTGGAGCCTGTAGGGGGTTCAGTCAGTTACAACACTACAGCCCTGCCTCTCACTGGAGCCTGTAGGGGGTTCAGTTACAACACTACAGCCCTGCCTCTCAGTGGAGCCTGTAGGGGGTTCAGTCAGTTACAACACTACAGCCCTGCCTCTCACTGGAGCCTGTAGGGGGTTCAGTTACAACACTGCAGCCCTGCCTCTCAGTGGAGCCTGTAGGGGGTTCAGTCAGTTACAACACTACAGCCCTGCCTCTCACTGGAGCCTGTAGGGGTTCAGTCAGTTACAACACTACAGCCCTGCCTCTCACTGGAGCCTGTAGGGGTTGGGTTCAGTTACAACACTACAGTCCTGCCTCTCACTGGAGACTGTAGGGGGTTCAGTTACAACACTACAGCCCTGCCTCTCACTGGAGACTGTAGGGGGTTCAGTTACAACACTACAGTCCTGCCTCTCACTGGAGCCTGTAGGGGGTTGGGTTAAGTTACAACACTACAGTCCTGCCTCTCACTGGAGCCTGTAGGGGGTTGGGTTAAGTTACAACACTACAGTCCTGCCTCTCACTGGAGCCTGTAGGGGTTGGGTTAAGTTACAACACTACAGTCCTGCCTCTCACTGGAGCCTGTAGGGGTTGGGTTAAGTTACAACACTACAGTCCTGCCTCTCACTGGAGCCTGTAGGGGGTTCAGTCAGTTACAACACTACAGCCCTGCCTCTCACTGGAGCCTGTAGGGGTTGGGTTAAGTTACAACACTACAGTCCTGCCTCTCACTGGAGCCTGTAGGGGGTTCAGTCAGTTACAACACTACAGCCCTGCCTCTCACTGGAGACTGTAGGGGGTTCAGTCAGTTACAACACTACAGTCCTGCCTCTCACTGGAGCCTGTAGGGGTTCAGTTACAACACTACAGTCCTACCTCTCACTGGAGCCTGTAGGGGTTCAGTCAGTTACAACACTACAGCCCTGCCTCTCACTGGAGCCTGTAGGGGGTTCAGTTACAACACTACAGTCCTGCCTCTCACTGGAGCCTGTAGGGGGTTCAGTCAGTTACAACACTACAGTCCTGCCTCTCACTGGAGCCTGTAGGGGGTTCAGTTACAACACTACAGTCCTGCCTCTCACTGGAGCCTGTAGGGGGTTCAGTTACAACACTACAGTCCTGCCTCTCACTGGAGCCTGTAGGGGGTTCAGTTACAACACTACAGTCCTGCCTCTCACTGGAGCCTGTAGGGGGTTCAGTTACAACACTACAGTCCTGCCTCTCAGTGGAGCCTGTAGGGGGTTCAGTCAGTTACAACACTACAGCCCTGCCTCTCACTGGAGCCTGTAGGGGGGGTTCAGTCAGTTACAACACTACAGCCCTGCCTCTCACTGGAGCCTGTAGGGGGTTCAGTTACAACACTACAGTCCTGCCTCTCACTGGAGACTGTAGGGGTTGGGTTCAGTTACAACACTACAGCCCTGCCTCTCACTGGAGCCTGTAGGGGTTCAGTTACAACACTACAGTCCTGCCTCTCACTGGAGCCTGTAGGGGTTCAGTTACAACACTACAGTCCTGCCTCTCACTGGAGCCTGTAGGGGGTTCAGTCAGTTACAACACTACAGCCCTGCCTCTCAGTGGAGCCTGTAGGGGTTCAGTCAGTTACAACACTACAGCCCTGCCTCTCACTGGAGCCTGTAGGGGGTTCAGTTACAACACTACAGTCCTGCCTCTCACTGGAGCCTGTAGGGGGTTCAGTCAGTTACAACACTACAGCCCTGCCTCTCACTGGAGCCTGTAGGGGGTTCAGTTACAACACTACAGTCCTGCCTCTCACTGGAGCCTGTAGGGGGTTCAGTCAGTTACAACACTACAGCCCTGCCTCTCACTGGAGCCTGTAGGGGGTTCAGTTACAACACTACAGTCCTGCCTCTCACTGGAGCCTGTAGGGGGTTGGGTTCAGTTACAACACTACAGCCCTGCCTCTCAGTGGAGCCTGTAGGGGGTTCAGTTACAACACTACAGTCCTGCCTCTCACTGGAGCCTGTAGGGGGTTGGGTTCAGTTACAACACTACAGTCCTACCTCTCAGTGGAGCCTGTAGGGGGTTCAGTTACAACACTACAGTCCTGCCTCTCACTGGAGCCTGTAGGGGGTTCAGTTACAACACTACAGTCCTGCCTCTCACTGGAGCCTGTAGGGGGTTCAGTTACAACACTACAGTCCTGCCTCTCACTGGAGCCTGTAGGGGTTCAGTCAGTTACAACACTACAGCCCTGCCTCTCAGTGGAGCCTGTAGGGGTTGGGTTCAGTTACAACACTACAGTCCTGCCTCTCAGTGGAGCCTGTAGGGGGTTCAGTTACAACACTACAGTCCTGCCTCTCACTGGAGCCTGTAGGGGTTCAGTCAGTTACAACACTACAGCCCTGCCTCTCACTGGAGACTGTAGGGGGTTGGGTTCAGTTACAACACTACAGCCCTGCCTCTCAGTGGAGCCTGTAGGGGTTGGGTTCAGTTACAACACTACAGTCCTGCCTCTCACTGGAGCCTGTAGGGGTTGGGTTCAGTTACAACACTACAGTCCTGCCTCTCACTGGAGCCTGTAGGGGGTTCAGTCAGTTACAACACTACAGTCCTGCCTCTCACTGGAGCCTGTAGGGGTTCAGTTACAACACTACAGTCCTGCCTCTCAGTGGAGCCTGTAGGGGGTTCAGTTACAACACTACAGTCCTGCCTCTCACTGGAGCCTGTAGGGGTTCAGTTACAACACTACAGTCCTGCCTCTCACTGGAGCCTGTAGGGTTCAGTTACAACACTACAGTCCTGCCTCTCACTGGAGCCTGTAGGGGGTTCAGTTACAACACTACAGTCCTGCCTCTCACTGGAGCCTGTAGGGGGTTCAGTTACAACACTACAGTCCTGCCTCTCACTGGAGCCTGTAGGGGGTTCAGTTACAACACTACAGTCCTACCTCTCAGTGGAGCCTGTAGGGGGTTCAGTTACAACACTACAGTCCTGCCTCTCACTGGAGCCTGTAGGGGGTTCAGTTACAACACTACAGTCCTGCCTCTCACTGGAGCCTGTAGGGGGTTCAGTCAGTTACAACACTACAGCCCTGCCTCTCACTGGAGCCTGTAGGGGGTTCAGTTACAACACTACAGTCCTGCCTCTCACTGGAGCCTGTAGGGGGTTCAGTTACAACACTACAGCCCTGCCTCTCACTGGAGCCTGTAGGGGGTTCAGTTACAACACTACAGTCCTGCCTCTCACTGGAGCCTGTAGGGGGTTCAGTTACAACACTACAGCCCTGCCTCTCACTGGAGCCTGTAGGGGGTTCAGTTACAACACTACAGCCCTGCCTCTCACTGGAGCCTGTAGGGGGTTCAGTTACAACACTACAGTCCTGCCTCTCAGTGGAGCCTGTAGGGGGTTCAGTTACAACACTACAGCCCTGCCTCTCACTGGAGCCTGTAGGGGTTGGGTTCAGTTACAACACTACAGTCCTGCCTCTCACTGGAGCCTGTAGGGGGTTCAGTTACAACACTACAGTCCTGCCTCTCAGTGGAGCCTGTAGGGGTTCAGTCAGTTACAACACTACAGTCCTGCCTCTCAGTGGAGCCTGTAGGGGGTTGGGTTCAGTTACAACACTACAGTCCTGCTTCTCACTGGAGCCTGTAGGGGGTTCAGTTACAACACTACAGCCCTGCCTCTCAGTGGAGCCTGTAGGGGGTTCAGTTACAACACTACAGCCCTGCCTCTCACTGGAGCCTGTAGGGGTTGGGTTCAGTTACAACACTACAGTCCTGCCTCTCACTGGAGCCTGTAGGGGTTCAGTTACAACACTACAGTCCTGCCTCTCAGTGGAGCCTGTAGGGGTTCAGTTACAACACTACAGTCCTGCCTCTCAGTGGAGCCTGTAGGGGGGTTCAGTTACAACACTACAGCCCTGCCTCTCACTGGAGCCTGTAGGGGGTTGGGTTCAGTTACAACACTACAGTCCTGCCTCTCACTGGAGCCTGTAGGGGGTTCAGTTACAACACTACAGTCCTGCCTCTCACTGGAGCCTGTAGGGGGTTCAGTTACAACACTACAGTCCTGCCTCTCAGTGGAGCCTGTAGGGGGTTCAGTTACAACACTACAGTCCTGCCTCTCACTGGAGCCTGTAGGGGTTGGGTTCAGTTACAACACTACAGTCCTGCCTCTCACTGGAGCCTGTAGGGGGTTCAGTTACAACACTACAGTCCTGCCTCTCACTGGAGCCTGTAGGGGGGGTTCAGTTACAACACTACAGTCCTGCCTCTCAGTGGAGCCTGTAGGGGGTTCAGTTACAACACTACAGTCCTGCCTCTCACTGGAGCCTGTAGGGGGTTCAGTTACAACACTACAGTCCTGCCTCTCACTGGAGCCTGTAGGGGGTTCAGTTACAACACTACAGTCCTGCCTCTCACTGGAGCCTGTAGGGGGTTCAGTCAGTTACAACACTACAGTCCTGCCTCTCAGTGGAGCCTGTAGGGGGTTCAGTTACAACACTACAGTCCTGCCTCTCACTGGAGCCTGTAGGGGGTTCAGTTACAACACTACAGCCCTGCCTCTCACTGGAGCCTGTAGGGGGTTCAGTTACAACACTACAGTCCTGCCTCTCACTGGAGCCTGTAGGGGGTTCAGTTACAACACTACAGTCCTGCCTCTCACTGGAGCCTGTAGGGGGTTCAGTTACAACACTACAGTCCTGCCTCTCAGTGGAGCCTGTAGGGGGTTCAGTTACAACACTACAGCCCTGCCTCTCACTGGAGCCTGTAGGGGGTTGGGTTCAGTTACAACACTACAGCCCTGCCTCTCACTGGAGCCTGTAGGGGGTTCAGTTACAACACTACAGTCCTGCCTCTCAGTGGAGCCTGTAGGGGGTTCAGTTACAACACTACAGCCCTGCCTCTCACTGGAGCCTGTAGGGGGTTGGGTTCAGTTACAACACTACAGCCCTGCCTCTCACTGGAGCCTGTAGGGGGTTCAGTTACAACACTACAGTCCTGCCTCTCAGTGGAGCCTGTAGGGGGTTCAGTTACAACACTACAGTCCTGCCTCTCACTGGAGCCTGTAGGGGGTTCAGTTACAACACTACAGTCCTGCCTCTCACTGGAGCCTGTAGGGGGTTCAGTTACAACACTACAGCCCTGCCTCTCACTGGAGCCTGTAGGGGTTGGGTTCAGTTACAACACTACAGTCCTGCCTCTCACTGGAGCCTGTAGGGGGTTCAGTTACAACACTACAGTCCTGCCTCTCACTGGAGCCTGTAGGGGGTTCAGTTACAACACTACAGTCCTGCCTCTCACTGGAGCCTGTAGGGGGTTGGGTTCAGTCAGTTACAACACTACAGTCCTGCCTCTCACTGGAGCCTGTAGGGGGTTCAGTTACAACACTACAGCCCTGCCTCTCACTGGAGCCTGTAGCGGGTTGGGTTCAGTCAGTTACAACACTACAGCCCTGCCTCTCACTGGAGCCTGTAGGGGGTTGGGTTCAGTTACAACACTACAGTCCTGCCTCTCACTGGAGACTGTAGGGGGTTCAGTCAGTTCATTTAACTTATCATTTTCTTCCCTCTATGTGTAAGCATTTGTATGGTGTGTGTGTGTGTGTGTGTGTGTGTGTGTGTGTGTGTGTGTGTGTGTGTGTGTGTGTGTGTGTGTGTGTGTGTGTGTGTGTGTGTGTGTGTGTGTGTGTGTGTGTGTGTGTGTGTGTGTGTGTGTGTGTGTGTGCGCCAGGTATTGAGTATTGAAATACACTCTGCCCAGCCTCACAGACACCACACACCACTTAACATCCAGCCGAGACAAACTGCCAACAATTCATCACCTCTCCCCGTCCTTTTCCTCTCAGACACAGAGACAGGATCCAGCAGTACATCTGTGAAAACACAATCACCTTCTCACTCACTGTCTCACACACACACACACACACACACACACACACACACACACACACACACACACACACACACACACACACACACACACACACACACACACACACACACACACACACACACACACACACACACAACCACCACCACCAAGGAGAAAGAGCGAGTCTCAGATGAAGAGAGAGGAAAGAGAACAAGCTGCAGAGAGAATGAGAGAGAGAGAGAGTT
>NW_026281649.1:42500-47500 GCF_023373465.1 Oncorhynchus keta
GAGAGAAAGATAGAGAAAGGGTAGAGAGCATCACCTCAAACATGAGATCATATGAATGAATACATGCTGTGCTAACTGAATACATACTGCTCTGACTGAATACATACTGCTCTAACTGAATACATACTGCTCTGATTGAATACATACTGCTCTAACTGAATACATACTGCTCTAACTGAATACATACTGCTCTAACTGAATACATACTGTGCTAACTGAATACATACTGTGCTAACTGAATACATACTGTGCTAACTGAATACATACTGCTCTAACTGAATACATACTGTGCTAACTGAATACATACTGTGCTAACTGAATACATACTGCTCTAACTGAATACATACTGTGCTAACTCAATACATACTGCTCTAACTGAATACATACTGTGCTAACTGAATACATACTGTGCTAACTGAATACATACTGTGCTAACTGAATACATACTGCGCTAACTGAATACATACTGTGCTAACTGAATACATACTGTGCTAACTGAATACATACTGTGCTAACTGAATACATACTGCTCTAACTGAATACATACTGTGCTAACTGAATACATACTGTGCTAACTGAATACATACTGTGCTAACTGAATACATACTGTGCTAACTGAATACATACTGCTCTAACTGAATACATACTGTGCTAACTGAATACATACTGTGCTAACTGAATATATACTGTGCTAACTGAATACATACTGTGCTAACTGAATACATACTGTGCTAACTGAATACATACTGCTCTAACTGAATACATACTGCTCTAACTGAATACACAACTAAATCAAACTACATTGTTATACCGATAATATATTTTATTTATATGTTTTATTTATCCGTTATTTTACCAGGTCAGTTGACTGATAACACATTCTCATTTGCAGCAACGACCTGGGGAATAGTTACAGGGGAGAGGAGGGGGATGAATGAGCCAATTGTAAACTGGGGATTATTAGGTGACCATGATGGTTTGAGGGCCAGATTGGGAATTTAGTCAGGACACCAGGGTAACACCCCTACTCTTATGATAAGTGCCATGGGATCTTTAATGACCGCAGAGAGTCAGGACACCGGGGTTAACACCCCTACTCTTACGATGAGAACCATGGGATCTTTAATGACCTCAGAGAGTCAGGACACCGGGGTTAACACCCCTACTCTTACGATGAGAACCATGGGATCTTTAATGACCTCAGAGAGTCAGGACACCGGGGTTAACACCCCTACTCTTACCATAAGTGCCATGGGATCTTTAATGACCTCAGAGAGTCAGGACACCAGGGTTAACACCCCTACTCTTACGATAAGTGCCATGGGATCTTTAATGACTGCAGAGAGTCAGGACACCGGGGTTAACACCCCTACTCTTACGATAAGAGTCATGGGATCTTTAATGACCTCAGAGAGTCAGGACACCAGGGTTAACACCCCTACTCTTACGATAAGAGTCATGGGATCTTTAATGACCTCAGAGAGTCAGGACACCGGGGTTAACACCCCTACTCTTACGATAAGTGCCATGGGATCTTTAATGACCTCAGAGAGTCAGGACACCGGGGTTAACACCCCTACTCTTACGATAAGTGCCATGGGATCTTTAATGACCTCAGAGAGTCAGGACACCAGGGTTAACACCCCTACTCTTACGATAAGTGCCATGGGATCTTTAATGACCTCAGAGAGTCAGGACACCAGGGTTAACACCCCTACTCTTACGATAAGTGCCATGGGATCTTTAATGACCTCAGAGAGTCAGGACACCAGGGTTAACACCCCTACTCT
This sequence comes from Oncorhynchus keta, assembly GCF_023373465.1. Classification (NCBI taxonomy): domain Eukaryota; kingdom Metazoa; phylum Chordata; class Actinopteri; order Salmoniformes; family Salmonidae; genus Oncorhynchus; species Oncorhynchus keta. Next base: position 44,291 of record NW_026281649.1, read on the forward strand.
TACGATAAGTGCCATGGGATCTTTAATGACCTCAGAGAGTCAGGACACCCGTTTAACGTCCGAAAGACGGATGAGACGTAATATAAAGGATTATTACATCAACATTTTAACAAACATTCATTTTTTAACGTGGTCATCAAAATATAATGTGCTATAAGCGCTGCTCTTATTCATTAATTAATGAATAACATGAGTTTATATTTCCTGTTGAACAATTATGAGTTCTTAATTAAACACAACCTAAGTTAATGATGTATTCAGGCAGCCATAGGCTGCAGATGGAATAGGATGCTGAAGGTTGTGTTTGTAGGTACAAGGAAGTAGGGTTGTTCATTATCCATGAGTCAAAGTGCCTTAAAGACATGTAACACGTAGCCTAGCGATTACACGGTGCAGCCTGTGTCCTAAACAGAGTCTGGTCCAGTCATCAACGTGATGGTCTTTACCATGTTTCTACCATGTTTCATTAACATTAGCAGCACTCAGGTTTCTGACACTCTGAGGTGAAGACCTGTCTGTCCTCACCAGCATCTAACTAAGGGTTAGGGTTAGGTTTAGGGTCAGGGTCAGGGTCAGGGTTAACTGAGGTGAAACTCTTTCTGTCCTCATCAGCTTCGAACTGAGATGAAGATCTTTCTGTCCTCACCAGCATCTAACTAAGGTGAAGACCTTTCTGTCCTCACCAGCATCTAACTGAGATGAAGACCTTTCTGTCCTCACCAGCATCTAACTTAGGTGAAGACCTTCTGTCCTCACCAGCATCTAACTGAGTTGAAGACCTTTCTGTCCTCACCAGCATCTAACTGAGGTGAAGACCTTCTGTCCTCACCAGCATCTAACTGAGATGAAGATCTTTCTGTCCTCGCCAGCATCTAACTGAGATGAAGATCTTTCTGTCCTCACCAGCATCTAACTGAGGTGAAGACTTTCTGTCCTCACCAGCATCTAACTGAGATGAAGATCTTTCTGTCCTCACCAGCATCTAACTGAGATGAAGATCTTTCTGTCCTCACCAGCATCTAACTGAGATGAAGATCTTTCTGTCCTCATCCCTGAGATGAAGATCTTTCTGCATCTAACTGAGATGAAGATCTTTCTGTCCTCACCAGCATCTAACTGAGATGAAGATCTTTCTGTCCTCACCAGCATCTAACTGAGATGAAGATCTTTCTGTCCTCAGGGTCAGCATCTAACTGAGATGAAGATCTTTCTGTCCTCACCAGCATCTAACTGAGATGAAGATCTTTCTGTCCTAGGGCCAGCATCTAACTGAGATGAAGATCTTTCTGTCCTCACCAGCATCTAACTGAGATGAAGATCTTTCTGTCCTCACCCGCATCTAACTGAGATGAAGACCTTTCTGTCCTCACCAGCATCTAACTGAGATGAAGATCTTTCTGTCCTCGCCAGCATCTAACTGAGATGAAGATCTTTCTGTCCTCACCCGCATCTAACTGAGATGAAGATCTTTCTGTCCTCGCCAGCATCTAACTGAGATGAAGATCTTTCTGTCCTCGCCAGCATCTAACTGAGATGAAGATCTTTCTGTCCTCACCAGCATCTAACTGAGATGAAGATCTTTCTGTCCTCACCCGCATCTAACTGAGATGAAGATCTTTCTGTCCTCACCCGCATCTAACTGAGATGAAGATCTTTCTGTCCTCGCCAGCATCTAACTGAGATGAAGACAGGGTTTCTGTCCTCACCAGCATCTAACTGAGATGAAGATCTTTCTGTCCTCACCAGCATCTAACTGAGATGAAGATCTTTCTGTCCTCGCCAGCATCTAACTGAGATGAAGATCTTTCTGTCCTCACCAGCATCTAACTGAGGTGAAGACCTTTCTGTCCTCACCCGCATCTAACTGAGGTGAAGATCTTTCTGTCCTCACCAGCATCTAACCTGTCAGGGTTAGGTCAGGGTCAGGGTTAGGTTTAGGGTCAGGGTTAGGGTTAGGGTCAGGGTTATGGCCAGGGTTAGGGTCAGGGTCAGGGTTAGGTTTAGGGTCATGGTTAGGGTTAGGGTCAGGGTTATGGTCAGGTTAGGGTCAGGGTTGATGATACCATTTAGGTCAGGCTTGGGGTTAGGGTCAGGGTCAGGGTCAGGGTTAGGGTCAGGGTTAGGGGGTTAATGTTAGTGTCAAGGTTATGGTTAGGGTTAGGGTCAGGGTTAAGGTTAGGGTTAGGGTTAGGGTCAGGGTTAGGTTAGGGTTAAGGTCAGGGTTAGGGTTAGGGTTAAGGTCAGTGTTAGGGTCAGGGTTAGGGTCAGGGTTAGGGTCAGGGTTAAGGTCAGGTTTAAGGTCAGGGTTAAGGTTAGGGTTAGGGTCAGGGTCAGGGTCAGGGTCAGGGTTAGGGTCAGGGTCAGGGTCAGGGTTAGGGTTAGGGTCAGGGTTAGGGTTAAGGTTAGTGTCAAGGTTAGGGTTAGGGTTAGTGTCAAGGTTATGGTTAGGGTTAGGGTCAGGGTTAAGGTTAGGGTTAGGGTCAGGGTTAGGTTAGGGTTACGGTCAGGGTTAGGGTTAGGGTTAAGGTCAGTGTTAAGGTCAGGGTTAGGGTCAGGGTTAGGGTCAGGGTTAAGGTCAGGGTTAAGGTCAGGGTTAAGGTCAGGGTTAAGGTTAGGGTTAGATTTAGGAGAAAATTGCCCTTCAAGAGGACCATATACACGGGCACCTGTTCTCTAATTCTATTGCTCCTAAGGATACATAATTTGTTCTACGGGAAATTGGGAGGTATTCCCCAAGAGCAGGGGTTATGGTTCATACCGGAAGGAAAGCAAATGAAATGAACCTTTTCCTCCAAGAGGATAACCCCCCAGGCAATGCATCGATCCCTGCTCCCTAATTCCCAGGCTCTACAGGTTAGGGTTAGGGTCAGGGTTAAGGTTAGGGTTAGGGTCAGGGTTAGGTTAGGGTTAAGGTCAGGGTTAGGGTTAGGGTTAAGGTCAGTGTTAAGGTTAGGGTTAGGGTCAGGGTCAGGGTTAGGGTCAGGGTTAAGGTCAGGGTCAGGGTTAGGGTTTAGGGTTAGGTCAGGGTTAGGGTTAGGGTCAGGGTTAAGGTCAGGGTCAGGGTCAGGGTCAGGGTCAGGGTTAGGGTCAGGGTTAAGGTCAGGGTTAGGGTCAGGGTCAGGGTTAAGGTCAGGGTTAGGGTTAGGGTCAGGGTTAGGGTCAGGGTCAGGGTTAGGGTTAGGTCACCTCACGTATCACTATCGGTCTCAT
>NW_026281649.1:52500-60000 GCF_023373465.1 Oncorhynchus keta
AATAGAAGGACTGGTAGGATGACAACATGTGGGTCTGAGTGATGTGGAATAGAAGGACTGGTAGGATGACAACATGTGGGTCTGAGTGATGTGGAATAGAAGGACTGGTAGGATGACAACATGTGGGTCTGATGTGGAATAGAAGGACTGGTAGGATGACAACATGTGGGTCTGAGTGATGTGGAATAGAAGGACTGGTAGGATGACAACATGTGGGTCTGAGTGATGTGGAATAGAAGGACTGGTAGGATGACAACATGTGGGTCTGAGTGATGTGGAATAGAAGGACTGGTAGGATGACAACATGTGGGTCTGAGTGATGTGGAATAGAAGGACTGGTAGGATGACAACATGTGGGTCTGGTGATGGGAATAGAAGGACTGGTAGGATGACAACATGTGGGTCTGGGTGATGTGATGTGGAATAGAAGGACTGGTAGGATGACAACATGTGGGTCTGAGTGATGTGTGATGTGGAATAGAAGGACTGGTAGGATGGCAACATGTGGGTCTGAGTGATGGGGAATAGAAGGACTGGTAGGATGACAACATGTGGGTCTGAGTGATGGGGAATAGAAGGACTGGTAGGATGGCAACATGTGGGTCTGGGTGATGTGGAATAGAAGGACTGGTAGGATGACAACATGTGGGTCTGAGTGATGTGGAATAGAAGGACTGGTAGGATGACAACATGTGGGTCTGAGTGAGGGGGAATAGAAGGACTGGTAGGATGACAACATGTGGGTCTGAGTGATGTGGAATAGAAGGACTGGTAGGATGACAACATGTGGGTCTGAGTGATGTGGAATAGAAGGACTGGTAGGATGACAACATGTGGGTCTGAGTGATGTGGAATAGAAGGACTGGTAGGATGACAACATGTGGGTCTGAGTGATGTGGAATAGAAGGACTGGTAGGATGACAACATGTGGGTCTGAGTGATGGGGAATAGAAGGACTGGTAGGATGGCAACATGTGGGTCTGAGTGATGTGGAATAGAAGGACTGGTAGGATGACAACATGTGGGTCTGAGTGATGTGGAATAGAAGGACTGGTAGGATGACAACATGTGGGTCTGAGTGATGTGGAATAGAAGGACTGGTAGGATGACAACATGTGGGTCTGAGTGATGTGGAATAGAAGGACTGGTAGGATGACAACATGTGGGTCTGAGTGATGTGGAATAGAAGGACTGGTAGGATGACAACATGTGGGTCTGAGTGATGTGGAATAGAAGGACTGGTAGGATGACAACATGTGGGTCTGAGTGATGTGGAATAGAAGGACTGGTAGGATGACAACATGTGGGTCTGAGTGATGTGGAATAGAAGGACTGGTAGGATGACAACATGTGGGTCTGATGGGGAATAGAAGGACTGGTAGGATGACAACATGTGGGTCTGATGTGGAATAGAAGGACTGGTAGGATGACAACATGTGGGTCTGAGTGATGTGGAATAGAAGGACTGGTAGGATGGCAACATGTGGGTCTGAGTGTGTGGAATAGAAGGACTGGTAGGATGACAACATGTGGGTCTGGGTCTGATGTGGAATAGAAGGACTGGTAGGATGACAACATGTGGGTCTGAGTGATGTGGAATAGAAGGACTGGTAGGATGACAACATGTGGGTCTGAGTGATGTGGAATAGAAGGACTGGTAGGATGACAACATGTGGGTCTGGTGATGTGGAATAGAAGGACTGGTAGGATGACAACATGTGGGTCTGGTGATGTGGAATAGAAGGACTGGTAGGATGACAACATGTGGGTCTGAGTGATGTGGAATAGAAGGACTGGTAGGATGACAACATGTGGGTCTGAGTGATGTGGAATAGAAGGACTGGTAGGATGACAACATGTGGGTCTGATGTGGAATAGAAGGACTGGTAGGATGACAACATGTGGGTCTGAGTGATGTGGAATAGAAGGACTGGTAGGATGACAACATGTGGGTCTGATGTGGAATAGAAGGACTGGTAGGATGACAACATGTGGGTCTGAGTGAGGGGGAATAGAAGGACTGGTAGGATGACAACATGTGGGTCTGATGTGGAATAGAAGGACTGGTAGGATGACAACATGTGGGTCTGAGTGATGTGGAATAGAAGGACTGGTAGGATGGCAACATGTGGGTCTGATGTGGGAATAGAAGGACTGGTAGGATGACAACATGTGGGTCTGAGTGATGGGGAATAGAAGGACTGGTAGGATGACAACATGTGGGTCTGAGTGATGGGGAATAGAAGGACTGGTAGGATGACAACATGTGGGTCTGGGTGATGTGGAATAGAAGGACTGGTAGGATGACAACATGTGGGTCTGAGTGATGTGGAATAGAAGGACTGGTAGGATGACAACATGTGGGTCTGAGTGATGTGGAATAGAAGGACTGGTAGGATGACAACATGTGGGTCTGGGTGATGTGTGATGTGGAATAGAAGGACTGGTAGGATGACAACATGTGGGTCTGAGTGAGGGGGAATAGAAGGACTGGTAGGATGACAACATGTGGGTCTGATGTGGGGAATAGAAGGACTGGTAGGATGACAACATGTGGGTCTGAGTGATGTGGAATAGAAGGACTGGTAGGATGACAACATGTGGGTCTGGGTGATGTGGAATAGAAGGACTGGTAGGATGACAACATGTGGGTCTGGGTGATGTGTGATGTGGAATAGAAGGACTGGTAGGATGACAACATGTGGGTCTGAGTGATGTGGAATAGAAGGACTGGTAGGATGGCAACATGTGGGTCTGAGTGATGTGGAATAGAAGGACTGGTAGGATGACAACATGTGGGTCTGAGTGATGTGGAATAGAAGGACTGGTAGGATGACAACATGTGGGTCTGATGTGTGATGTGGAATAGAAGGACTGGTAGGATGGCAACATGTGGGTCTGAGTGATGGGGAATAGAAGGACTGGTAGGATGGCAACATGTGGGTCTGAGTGATGGGGAATAGAAGGACTGGTAGGATGACAACATGTGGGTCTGGGTGATGTGGAATAGAAGGACTGGTAGGATGACAACATGTGGGTCTGAGTGAGGGGGAATAGAAGGACTGGTAGGATGACAACATGTGGGTCTGAGTGATGTGGAATAGAAGGACTGGTAGGATGACAACATGTGGGTCTGAGTGATGTGGAATAGAAGGACTGGTAGGATGGCAACATGTGGGTCTGGGTGATGTGGAATAGAAGGACTGGTAGGATGACAACATGTGGGTCTGGGTGATGTGGAATGGAATAGAAGGACTGGTAGGATGACAACATGTGGGTCCGAGTGATGTGGAATAGAAGGACTGGTAGGATGACAACATGTGGGTCTGAGTGATGTGGAATAGAAGGACTGGTAGGATGACAACATGTGGGTCTGAGTGATGTGGAATAGAAGGACTGGTAGGATGACAACATGTGGGTCTGAGTGATGGGGAATAGAAGGACTGGTAGGATGACAACATGTGGGTCTGAGTGATGTGGAATAGAAGGACTGGTAGGATGACAACATGTGGGTCTGAGTGATGTGGAATAGAAGGACTGGTAGGATGACAACATGTGGGTCTGAGTGATGTGGAATAGAAGGACTGGTAGGATGACAACATGTGGGTCTGGGTGATGTGGAATAGAAGGACTGGTAGGATGACAACATGTGGGTCTGAGTGATGGGGAATAGAAGGACTGGTAGGATGACAACATGTGGGTCTGAGTGATGTGGAATAGAAGGACTGGTAGGATGACAACATGTGGGTCTGGGTGATGTGGAATAGAAGGACTGGTAGGATGGCAACATGTGGGTCTGAGTGATGGGGAATAGAAGGACTGGTAGGATGACAACATGTGGGTCTGAGTGATGTGGAATAGAAGGACTGGTAGGATGACAACATGTGGGTCTGAGTGATGTGGAATAGAAGGACTGGTAGGATGACAACATGTGGGTCTGAGTGATGTGGAATAGAAGGACTGGTAGGATGACAACATGTGGGTCTGAGTGATGTGGAATAGAAGGACTGGTAGGATGACAACATGTGGGTCTGAGTGATGTGGAATAGAAGGACTGGTAGGATGGCAACATGTGGGTCTGGGTGATGTGGAATAGAAGGACTGGTAGGATGACAACATGTGGGTCTGAGTGATGTGGAATAGAAGGACTGGTAGGATGACAACATGTGGGTCTGAGTGATGTGGAATAGAAGGACTGGTAGGATGGCAACATGTGGGTCTGAGTGATGTGGAATAGAAGGACTGGTAGGATGACAACATGTGGGTCTGATGGGGAATAGAAGGACTGGTAGGATGGAAACATGTGGGTCTGAGTGAGGGGGAATAGAAGGACTGGTAGGATGACAACATGTGGGTCTGAGTGAGGGGGAATAGAAGGACTGGTAGGATGGAAACATGTGGGTCTGAGTGATGTGGAATAGAAGGACTGGTAGGATGACAACATGTGGGTCTGAGTGATGTGGAATAGAAGGACTGGTAGGATGACAACATGTGGGTCTGAGTGATGTGGAATAGAAGGACTGGTAGGATGACAACATGTGGGTCTGAGTGTGGAATAGAAGGACTGGTAGGATGACAACATGTGGGTCTGAGTGATGTGGAATAGAAGGACTGGTAGGATGACAACATGTGGGTCTACAGTGATGGGGAATAGAAGGACTGGTAGGATGAGCTAACAGGAGGGTCTGAGTGACAACCAACAGAAGGTTGAGCTAACAGGATGGCCACGACAACCAACAGTAGGTCTGAGCTAACAGAAGGACTACAACCAACAGGTAGGATGACAACATGTGGGTCTAAGTGATGTGGAATACAACCAACAGTAGGATGAGCTAACATGTGAGCTACAACCAACAGTAGGTTGAGCTAACAGGGCCACTACAACCAACAGTAGGTTGAGCTAACAGGAGGGCCACTACAACCAACAGTAGGTTGAGCTAACAGGAGGGCCACTACAACCAACAGTAGGTTGAGCTAACAGGAGGGCCACTACAACCAACAGTAGGTTGAGCTAACAGGAGGGCCACAACAACCAACAGTAGGTTGAGCTGACAGGAGGGCCACTACAACCAACAGTAGGTTGAGCTAACAGGAGGGCCACGACAACCAACAGTAGGTTGAGCTAACAGGAGGGCCACTACAACCAACAGTAGGTTGAGCTAACAGGAGGGCCACTACAACCAACAGTAGGTTGAGCTAACAGGAGGGCCACTACAACCAACAGTAGGTTGAGCTGACAGGAGGGCCACTACAACCAACAGTAGGTTGAGCTAACAGGAGGGCCACTACAACCAACAGTAGGTTGAGCTAACAGGAGGGCCACTACAACCAACAGTAGGTTGAGCTAACAGGAGGGCCACTACAACCAACAGTAGGTTGAGCTAACAGGAGGGCCACTACAACCAACAGTAGGTTGAGCTAACAGGAGGGCCACTACAACCAACAGTAGGTTGAGCTAACAGGAGGGCCACTACAACCAACAGTAGGTTGAGCTAACAGGAGGGCCACTACAACCAACAGTAGGTTGAGCTAACAGGAGGGCCACTACAACCAACAGTAGGTTGAGCTAACAGGAGGGCCACTACAACCAACAGTAGGTTGAGCTAACAGGAGGGCCACTACAACCAACAGTAGGTTGAGCTAACAGGAGGGCCACTACAACCAACAGTAGGTTGAGCTAACAGGAGGGCCACTACAACCAACAGTAGGTTGAGCTAACAGGAGGGCCACTACAACCAACAGTAGGTTGAGCTAACAGGAGGGCCACTACAACCAACAGTAGGTTGAGCTAACAGGAGGGCCACTACAACCAACAGTAGGTTGAGCTAACAGGAGGGCCACTACAACCAACAGTGGGTTGAGCTAACAGGAGGGCCACTACAACCAACAGTAGGTTGAGCTAACAGGAGGGCCACTACAACCAACAGTAGGTTGAGCTAACAGGAGGGCCACTACAACCAACAGTAGGTTGAGCTAACAGGAGGGCCACTACAACCAACAGTAGGTTGAGCTAACAGGAGGGCCACTACAACCAACAGTAGGTTGAGCTAACAGGAGGGCCACTACAACCAACAGTAGGTTGAGCTAACAGGAGGGCCACTACAACCAACAGTAGGTTGAGCTAACAGGAGGGCCACTACAACCAACAGTAGGTTGAGCTAACAGGAGGGCCACTACAACCAACAGTAGGTTGAGCTAACAGGAGGGCCACTACAACCAACAGTAGGTTGAGCTAACAGGAGGGCCACTACAACCAACAGTAGGTTGAGCTAACAGGAGGGCCACTACAACCAACAGTAGGTTGAGCTAACAGGAGGGCCACTACAACCAACAGTAGGTTGAGCTAACAGGAGGGCCACTACAACCAACAGTAGGTTGAGCTAACAGGAGGGCCACTACAACCAACAGTAGGTTGAGCTGACAGGAGGGCCACTACAACCAACAGTAGGTTGAGCTAACAGGAGGGCCACACGCAACTGGCTGGTCCTTGTGAAGGACGGGCTACTGGTCCTTGTGAAGGATGGGCTACTGGTCCTTGTGAAGGACGGGCTACTGGTCCTTGTGAAGGACGGGCTACTGGTCCTTGTGAAGGATGGGCTACTGGTCCTTGTGAAGGACGGGCTACTGGTCCTTGTGAAGGATGGGCTACTGGTCCTTGTGAAGGATGGGCTACTGGTCCTTGTGAAGGACGGGCTACTGGTCCTTGTGAAGGAAGGATGGGCTACTGGTCCTTGTGAAGGATGGGCTACTGGTCCTTGTGAAGGATGGGCTACTGGTCCTTGTGAAGGATGGGCTACTGGTCCTTGTGAAGGATGGGCTACTGGTCCTTGTGAAGGACGGGCTACTGGTCCTTGTGAAGGATGGGCTACTGGTCCTTGTGAAGGATGGGCTACTGGTCCTTGTGAAGGATGGGCTACTGGTCCTTGTGAAGGATGGGCTACTGGTCCTTGTGAAGGATGGGCTACTGGTCCTTGTGAAGGATGGGGGCTGAAGGACTACTGGTCCTTGTGAAGGATGGGCTACTGGTCCTTGTGAAGGATGGGCTACTGGTCCTTGTGAAGGATGGGCTACTGGTCCTTGTGAAGGATGGGCTACTGGTCCTTGTGAAGGACGGGCTACTGGTCCTTGTGAAGGATGGGCTACTGGTCCTTGTGAAGGACGGGCTACTGGTCCTTGTGAAGGATGGGCTACTGGTCCTTGTGAAGGATGGGCTACTGGTCCTTGTGAAGGATGGGCTACTGGTCCTACTGGTGAAGGACGGGCTACTGGTCCTTGTGAAGGACGGGCTACTGGTCCTTGTGAAGGATGGGCTACTGGTCCTTGTGAAGGATGGGCTACTGGTCCTTGTGAAGGATGGGCTACTGGTCCTTGTGAAGGATGGGCTACTGGTCCTTGTGAAGGACGGGCTACTGGTCCTTGTGAAGGACGGGCTACTGGTCCTTGTGAAGGATGGGCTACTGGTCCTTGTGGGCTACTGGTCCTTGTGAAGGATGGGCTGGT
>NW_026281649.1:67500-94920 GCF_023373465.1 Oncorhynchus keta
ATATTTTATTAATATATTTTATTGTATCTTATTTATTGTATTGTATTATATTGTATTATTGTATTATATTGTATTCTATTATATTGTATTGCATTGTATTTTATTGTGCATTGTATTGTTTTATTGTATTGTATTATATTGTATTGCATTGTATTGTATTGTATTGATATTGTACGCATGCATTGTATTGTATTGCATTGTATTGTATTGTATTGTATTGTATTGTATTGTATAGTATTGTATAGTATTGTATGTATTGTATTGTATTATATTGTATTGTATTGTATTGTATTGTATTGTATTGTATTGTATTGTATTATATTGTATTTACATTGTATTGTATTGTATTGTATTGTATTGTATTGTTATGTATTGTATTATTATATTGCATTGTATTGTATTGTATTGTATTGTTATATTGTATTGCATTGTGTATTATATTGTATTGTATTGTATTATATTGTATGTATTGTATTGTATTGTATTGTATTGTATTGTATTGTATTGTATTGTATTGTATTGTATTGTATTGTATTGTATTGAATTGCATTGTATTGTATGTATTGTATTGTATTGTATTGTATTGTATTGTATTGTATTGTATGTATTGTATTGTATTATTGTATTGTATTGTATTGTATTGTATTGTATTGTATTGTATTGTATTTATAATTGTATTGTATTGTATTGTATTGTATTGTATTGTATTGTATTGTATTGTATTGTATTGTGTTGTTTGCTTTACTTTATGCCTCTGTCTGTAGGTTATGTTAAAAGGCTACTGTACTGCCGTGTCAATGTGTGCTGTCTGTAGGTTATGTTAAAACAGCACCGATGGTTCCACTCTGTGATATTGTTACTCTGTTACATTCTACTGAGACGGATCAGTTAGCCTGAGTGTCTAAAGCGTTCCTCTCCTCTCCTGCTTCCCTCCCCCATCCTCACTCCCCACCTCCCCCCACAAACACAAATCTCCTCCTCTCACTTCATCCCCTCTTTCTCCCTGACACACTCTGCCAGTCTTCTCTCCCCTCCATCCACATCGCTCTCTACAGATATATCACATATCCTCCAAATTAGGCAATGTGGAATGCGGACGAGGCACGCATGCGCCGCACACACATGACTTTCTTAACCTGGTCGAGGGTGGGAAAGGGTACCTACCGTCTGTAATGAATAACGCCTTCCCCTTATGATTACCATACATAGGCTACACACTCAGAAGCACATAGGGGACCTATGAAATAATCAAACCACTTATAGTGGCATCACAGCACAGTCTCCGACCCAGTCTCCTACACCTGATACAATGTCAACCCACTGGTGCTCTTGTCAAAATCGACAACAAAAAAAAAAACGATTTATTTATTTTTTTGACACAAAAGGCAGAGTAAATATTCAGCCAACTCACCGTAATATCCGGATAAATCCTCAGTGTATGGAGAATCCCAAGGAGTTTTCTTTATCTTTCTTCACCCAAGTTAGAAACAGCCGAGCGCTATAATATCCCTCTCAGTCCTCCTTCCTGCCCGACCTCGAGGTCCTGAATGAACTGACAGAAAAGAGAGAATTAAGAGAGACTGGGTTTACATCAAACACGCAGATCTAGACTTAGATATCGAGGTCATCTCTCAGAAGTGAACGAATTAAACAAGAGAAAATACACATTTTGAAATAACAGTTGGTGCCTTACCGGTTTCAAAATCGAGCTGGAGAAAAGACAACCGTTAAAAACAGGAACCTCGCGAGGATCTGCGTGAGAAAGCGGCTGTCAAATTTGACTTCAAACTGATGCTGACGATGCGCGCGGAGATAAAGCTGTTCCACGAGAGAGAAAAGAAAGAGAGAGAGAGAGAGAGAGAGAGAGAGAGAGAGAGAGAGAGAGAGAGAGAGAGAGAGGAAGAGAGAGGGGAGAGAGAGAGAGGAAGAGAGAGGAGAGAGAGAGAGAGAGAGAGGAAGAGAGGAAGAGAAAGGATAGAGAAGGAGAGACAGAGAGAGTTGGAGAGAGAGAGAGACAGAGAGAGAGAGAGAGAGAGGAAGAGGAAGAGAGAGGAGAGAGAGATAGACAGAGAGAGAGAGAGAGAGGAAGAGGAAGAGAGAGGAGAGAGAGATAGACAGAGAGAGAGAGAGAGAGAGAGAGAGAGAGAGAGAGAGAGAGAGAGAGAGAGAGAGAGAGAGAGAGAGAGAGAGAGAGAGAGAGAGAGAGAGAGAGAGAGAGAGAGAGAGAGAGAGAGAGAGAGAGAGAGAGAGAATATGAGAGAGAGAATATGAGAGAGAGAGGATGAGAGAGAGAGAAAGAGAGAGAGAGAAAGAGAGAGAGAGAAAGAGAGAGAGAGAGGAAGAGAGAGAGGAAGAGAGGAAGAGAGAGGAGAGAGAGAGAGACAGAGAGAGAGACAGAGAGGAAGAGAGAGGAGAGAGAGAGAGACAGAGAGAGAGAGGAAGAGGAAGAGAAAGGAGAGAGAGATAGACAGAGAGGAAGAGAGAGAGAGAAAGAGAGAGAGAGAGGAAGAGAGAGAGGAAGAGAGGAAGAGAGGGGAGACAGAGAGGAAGAGAGAGGAGAGAGAGAGGAAGAGAGAGAGGAAGAGAGGAAGAGAGAGAGAGAGACAGAGAGGAAGAGAGAGGAGAGAGAGAGAGAGAGAGAGAGAGAGAGAGAGAGAGAGAGAGAGAGAGAGAGAGAGAGAGGAATAGAGAGGAATAGAGAGGAATAGAGAGAGACAGAGAGAGACAGAGAGAGACAGAGAGAGAGAGGAAGAGAGGAAGAGAGAGGAAGAGAGAGAGAGAGACAGAGAGGAAGAGAGAGGAGCGAGAGAGATAGACGGAGAGAGAGAGGGAGAGAGAGAGAGAGAGAGAGAGAGAGAGAGAGAGAGAGAGAGAGAGACAGAGAGAGAGAGGAAGAGAGAGAAGAGGAAGAGGAAGAGGAAGAGAGGAACAGAGAGAGGGAGGAACAGAGAGAGAGAGAGAGAGAGAGAGAGAGAGAGAGGAAGAGAGAGGAGAGAGGAAGAGAGAGGAGAGAGAGGAAGAGAGAGGAGAGAGAGAGAGAGAGAGACAGAGAGAGAGACAGAGAGGAAGAGAGAGGAAGAGAGAGGGGAGAGAGAGAGACAGAGAGGAAGAGAGAGAGAGAGAGAGAGAGAGAGAGGAAGAGAGAGAGAGAGAGAGAGGAAGAGAGAGGAGCGAGAGATAGACAGAGAGAGAGAGAGAGGAAGAGAGAGAGAGAGAGAGAAAGAGAGAGAGACAGAGCGGAAGAGAGAGGAGCGAGAGAGAGGGAGAGAGAGAGAGGAATAGAGAGAGACAGAGAGAGACAGAGAGAGAGAGGAAGAGAGAGAGAGAGAGAGGAATAGAGAGAGACAGAGAGAGACAGAGAGAGAGAGGAGAGAGGGAGAGAGAGGAGAGAGAGAGACAGAGGAAGAGAGAGGAAGAGAGAGGAGAGAAAGAGAGACAGAGGAAGAGAGAGGAAGAGAGAGAGAGAAAGAGAGAGGAGAGGAAGAGAGAGAGAGAGAGGAAGAGAGGAAGAGAGAGGAGAGAGAGAGAGAGGAAGAGAGAGAGAGAGAGAGAGAGGAAGAGAGAGACAGAGAGGAAGAAAGAGGAGCGAGAGAGAGAGAGGGGGGGAGGAAGAGGAAGAGAGAATAGTACACTCGTGAAGATTCTGAATAAGATGCTGACCAGTGCTTTTAGTCTTGTCTGAACACTGCATGTGTTTAGTTGGATCATGTGACTATTCACCAATACGACACATCAGATCATGTGACTATTCACCAATACGACACATCAGATCATGTGACTATTCACCAATACGACACATCAGATCATGTGACTATTCACCAATACGACACATCAGATCATGTGACTATTCACCAATACGACACATCAGATCATGTGACTATTCACCAATACGACACATCAGATCATGTGACTATTCACCAATACAGACACATCAGATCATGTGACTATTCACCAATACGACACATCAGATCATGTGACTATTCACCAATACGACACATCAGATCATGTGACTATTCACCAATCAGATCATGTGACACACATCAGATCATGTGACTATTCACCAATACGACACATCAGATCATGTGACTATTCACCAATACGACACATCAGATCATGTGACTATTCACCAATACGACACATCAGATCATGTGACTATTCACCAATACGACACATCAGATCATGTGACTATTCACCAATAGACACATCAGATCATGTGACTATTCAGACGACACATCAGATCATGTGACTATTCACCAATACGACACATCAGATCATGTGACTATTCACCAATACGACACAAATCATGTGACTATTCACCAAGAGACACATCAGATCATGTGACTATTCACCAATACGACACATCAGATCATGTGACTATTCACCAATACGACACATCAGATCATGTGACTATTCACCAATCGACACATCAGACACATCAGATCATCCAGTGACTATTCACCAATACGACATCAGATCATGTGACTATTCGCAATACGACACATCAGATCATGTGACTATTCACCAATACGACACATCAGATCATGTGACTATTCACCAATAGACATCAGATCATGTGACTATTCACCAATACGACACATCAGATCATGTGACTATTCACCAAGACGACACATCAGATCATGTGACTATTCACCAATAGACATCAGATCATGTGACTATTCACCAATATGACACATCAGATCATGTGACTATTCACCAATACGACACATCAGAGTGACTATTCACCAATACGACATCAGATCATGTGACTATTCACCAATAGGACACATCAGATCATGTGACTATTCACCAATACGACACATCAGATCATGACTATTCAAGACACATCAGATCATGGACTATTCACCAATACGACACATCAGATCATGTGACTATTCACCAATAGACATCAGATCATGTGACTATTCACCAATACGACACATCAGATCATGTGACTATTCACCAATACGACACATCAGATCATGTGACTATTCACCAATACGAATCAGATCATGACATATTCACCAATACGACATCAGATCATGTGACTATTCACCAATACGACATCAGATCATGACTATTCAAGAGAGACACATCAGATCATGTGACTATTCACCAATACGACATCAGATCATGTGACTATTCACCAATACGACACATCAGATCATGTGACTATTCACCAATAGAACATCAGATCATGTGACTATTCACCAAGACATCAGATCATGTGACTAGACCAAGAGACACATAGTAGATCATGACTATTCACCAATAAGACACATCAGATCATGTGACTATTCACTGGACACATCAGATCATGTGACTATTCACCAATACGACACATCAGATCATGTGACTATTCACCAATACGACACATCAGATCATGTGACTATTCACCAATACGACACATCAGATCATGTGACTATTCACCAATACGACACATCAGATCATGTGACTATTCACCAATACGACACATCAGATCATGTGACTATTCACCAATACGACACATCAGATCATGTGACTATTCACCAATACGACACATCAGATCATGTGACTATTCACCAATACGACACATCAGATCATGTGACTATTCACCAATACGACACATCAGATCATGTGACTATTCACCAATACGACACATCAGATCATGTGACTATTCACCAACGACACATCAGATCATGTGACTATT
Organism: Oncorhynchus keta; assembly: GCF_023373465.1. Lineage (NCBI taxonomy): Eukaryota > Metazoa > Chordata > Actinopteri > Salmoniformes > Salmonidae > Oncorhynchus > Oncorhynchus keta. The sequence goes on from NW_026281649.1 coordinate 73,187, forward strand.
CACCATTGACACATCAGATCATGTGACTATTCACCAATACGACACATCAGATCATGTGACTATTCACCAATACGATCATGTGACTATTCACCAATACGACACATCAGATCATGTGACTATTCACCAATACGACACATCAGATCATGTGACTATTCACCAATACGACACATCAGATCATGTGACTATTCACCAATACGACACATCAGATCATGTGACTATTCACCAATACGACACATCAGATCATGTGACTATTCACCAATACGACACATCAGCTGATCAGTCATGACTCATCTATTTATTGACCTACTTTCCTCAACGTAAAAGTATTAATGAATTGCCTGCTTTACAATGTCAACGTGGCCGTGCCGCTGGCAAGACGCTAAACAGCCTATTCAACATATTTATAGGTCAACATTGTGAGGATCAGAGACTTCATTTTATTTTTCTCCCTCGACGATGATATGATGCTACTGAATTAAATAGAAAATAAAACATATTCTTCTACACAGGCACAAAAACATAAAAGTTGTTATTTATACAAAAAAAAAATGTACTGACTAAACTCCCAGTAGGCCTGTGCTTCAGCAGCTCTTCAGGAAGCCTTTGGTTTCCCACCTCAGGTGGTCTAATGCCGTATAGGGGAAACACTGAATCTCACCTCTTCTCAATTCGATCGACTGAATAGTCTCTCTGTCCTTCGCTCTATGTAGGGAATAGGGCCCTGGTCAAAACTGGTACACTATATAGGGAATAGGGCCCTGGTCAAAACTGGTACACTATATAGGGAATAGGGCCCTGGTCAAAACTGGTACACTATATAGGGAATAGGGCCCTGGTCAAAACTGGTATACTATATAGGGAATAGGGCCCTGGTCAAAACTGGTATACTATATAGGGAATAGGGCCCTGGTCAAAACTAGTATACTATATAGGGAATAGGGCCCTGGTCAAAACTAGTATACTATATAGGGAATAGGGCCCTGGTCAAAACTAGTACACTATATAGGGAATAGGGCCCTGGTCAAAACTAGTATACTATGTAGGAATAGGGCCCTGGTCAAAACTAGTATACTATGTAGGAATAGGGCCCTGGTCAAAACTAGTATACTATATAGGGAATAGGGCCCTGGTCAAAACTAGTATACTATATAGAATAGGGCCCTGGTCAAAACTAGTATACTATATAGGGAATAGGGCCCTGGTCAAAACTAGTATACTATATAGGAATAGGCCCTGGTCAAAACTAGTATACTATATAGGGAATAGGGCCCTGGTCAAAACTAGTATACTATATAGGAATAGGGCCCTGGTCAAAACTAGTATACTATATAGGAATAGGGCCCTGGTCAAAACTAGTATACTATATAGGGAATAGGGCCCTGGAAAAAAACGTATACTATGTGAATAGGGCCCTGGTCAAAACTAGTACACTATATAGGGAATAGGGCCCTGGTCAAAACTAGTATACTATATAGGCAATAGGGATTGGTCAAAACTAGTATACTAGTAGGGAATAGGGCCCTGGTCAAAACTAGTATACTATATAGGGAATAGGGCCCTGAGTCAAAACTAGTATACTATGTAGGGAATAGGCCCTGGTCAAAACTAGTATACTATATAGGGAATAGGCCCTGGTCAAAACTAGTATACTATATAGGGAATAGGGCCCTGATCAAAACTAGTATACTATATAGGGAATAGGGCCCTGGTCAAACTAGTATACTATATAGGAATAGGACCCTGGTCAAAACTAGTATACTATGTAGGGAATAGGGCCCTGGTCAAACTAGTATACTATATAGGGAATAGGCCTGGTCAAAACTAGTATACTATATAGGGAATAGGGCCCTGATCAAAACTAGTATACTATATAGGGAATAGGGCCCTGGTCAAAACTAGTATACTATGTAGGGAATAGGCCCTGGTCAAAACTAGTATACTATATAGGGAATAGGTGGTATACTATAGGGAATTGGTGGTATACTATGTAGGGAATAGGTGGTATACTATATAGGGAATAGGGCCCTGGTCAAAACTAGTATATTATATAGGGAATAGGTGGTATACTATGTAGGGAATAGGTGGTATACTATGTAGGGAATAGGTGGTATACTATGTAGGGAATAGGTGGTATACTATGTAGGGAATAGGGCGACATTTGGGATGCACACCGTGACTGAAATGACTGAATTTGAACAACACTCAAAGCTGTATGATGGGGAGTATTAAAGGGAAGGGAAGAGAGAAGAGACGGAAAGAGAAGGAGCGGATTGGAGAGACAAGAGAGAAGTGGAGAGACAAGAGAGAAGAGGACAGACAAGAGAGAAGAGGAGAGACAAGAGAGAAGAGGAGAGAGAAGAGAGAAGAGGAGAGACAAGAGAGAAGTGGAGACAAGAGAGAAGTGGAGAGACAAGAGAAGTGGGGGAGGACAAGAGAGAAGAGGAGAGACAAGAGAGAAGAGGAGAGACAAGCGAGAAGAGGAGAGACAAGAGAGAAGAGGACAGACAAGAGAGAAGAGGAGAGACAAGAGAGAAGAGGAGAGAGAAGAGAGAAGAGGAGAGACAAGAGCGAAGGGGCGGACTGGAGAGGACAAGAAAGGAGAGGTGGTACGAGACAATAAGGGAGGGAGAAGAGAGGAGAACTGTGTCTCCAGTCCTCCTGACAGAGAGAACGAGGGAGAGAGGAGAACTGTGTCTCTCTCCAGTCCTCCTGACAGAGAGAATGAGGGGAGAGGAGAACTGTGTCTCTCCAGTCCTCCTGACAGGAGAACGAGGGGAGAGAGAGGAGAACTGTGTCTCTCTCCAGTCCTCCTGACAGAGAGAACGAGGGGAGAGAGGAGAACTGTGTCTCTCTCCAGTCCTCCTGACAGAGAGAACGAGGGGAGAGGAGAACTGTGTCTCTCATCCTCCTGACAGGAGAACGAGGGGAGAGAGAGAACTGTGTCTCTCTCCAGTCCTCCTGACAGAGAGAACGAGGGGAGAGAGGAGAACTGTGTCTCTCTCCAGTCCTCCTGACAGAGAGAACGAGGGGAGAGAGGAGAACTGTGTCTCTCTCCAGTCCTCCTGACAGAGAGAACGAGGGGAGAACTGTGTCTCTCTCCAGTCCTCCTGACAGAGAGAACGAGGGGAGAGAGGAGAACTGTGTCTCTCTCCAGTCCTCCTGACAGAGAGAACGAGGGGAGAGAGGAGAACTGTGTCTCTCTCCAGTCCTCCTGACAGAGAGAACGAGGGGAGAGAGGAGAACTGTGTCTCTCTCCAGTCCTCCTGACAGAGAGAACGAGGGGAGAGAGGAGAACTGTGTCTCTCTCCAGTCCTCCTGACAGAGAGAACGAGGGGAGAACTGTGTCTCTCTCCAGTCCTCCTGACAGAGAGAACGAGGGGAGAGAGGAGAACTGTGTCTCTCTCCAGTCCTCCTGACAGAGAGAACGAGGGGAGAACTGTGTCTCTCTCCAGTCCTCCTGACAGAGAGAATGAGGGGAGAGAGGAGAACTGTGTCTCTCCAGTCCTCCTGACAGAGAGAATGAGGGGGAGAGAGGAGAACTGTGTCTCTCTCCAGTCCTCCTGACAGAGAGAACGAGGGGAGAACTGTGTCTCTCTCCAGTCCTCCTGACAGAGAGAACGAGGGGAGAGAGGAGAACTGTGTCTCTCTCCAGTCCTCCTGACAGAGAGAACGAGGGGAGAACTGTGTCTCTCTCCAGTCCTCCTGACAGAGAGAATGAGGAGAGAGGAGAACTGTGTCTCTCTCCAGTCCTCCTGACAGAGAGAACGAGGGGAGAACTGTGTCTCTCTCCAGTCCTCCTGACAGAGAGAACGAGGGGAGAGAGGAGAACTGTGTCTCTCTCCAGTCCTCCTGACAGAGAGAACGAGGGAGAGAGGAGAACTGTGTCTCTCTCCAGTCCTCCTGACAGAGAGAACGAGGGAGAACTGTGTCTCTCTCCAGTCCTCCTGACAGAGAGAACGAGGGAGAGAGGAGAACTGTGTCTCTCTCCAGCCTCCTGACAGAGAGAACGAGGGAGAGAGGAGAACTGTGTCTCTCCAGGCCTCCTGACAGAGAGAACGAGGGGAAAGAGGAGGGCCTTCTATGCCATCAAAAGGAACATAAAATTCGACATACCAATTAGGATCTTGCAAAAAAATACTTGAATCAGTTATAGAACCCATTGCCCTTTATGGTTGTGAGGTCTGGGGTCCGCTCACCAACCAAGAATTCACAAAATGGGACAAACACCAAATTGAGACTCTGCGTGTAAAATATCCCCATGTACAACGTAGAACACCAAATAATTAATGCAGAGCAGAATGAGGCCGAAACCCACTAATTATCACAATCCAGAAAAGAGACGTTAAATTCTACAACCACCTAAAAGGAAGCGATTCCCAAACCTTCCATAACAAAGCCATCACCTACAGAGAGATGAACCTGGAGAAGAGTCCCCTAAGCAAGCTGGTCCTGGGGCTCTGTTCACAAACACACCCTACAGAGCCTCAGGACAGCAACACAATTTAACCCAAGCGAAAACATGAAGATAATTACTTGAAATATTGGAAAATAATTAACAAAAAAACAGAGCAAACTAGAATGCTATTTGGCCCTACACAGAGAGTACACAGTGGCAGAATACCTGACCACTGTGACTGACCCAAACTTAAGGAAAGCTTTGACTATATACAGACTCAATGAGCATAGCCTTGGGGGTGGATGGGGTCGGGGGGTGTGTGTTGGGGGTGGATGGTGTCGGGGGATGTGTGTGTTGGGGGTGGATAATCGGGGGGTGTGTGTGTTGGGGGTGGATGGTGTCGGGGGATGTGTGTGTTGGGGTGGATGGGGTCGGGGGTGTGTGTGTTAGGGGTGGATGGGGTCGGGGTGTGTGTTGGGGTGGATGGGGTCGGGGGGATGTGTGTGTTGGGGGTGGATAAATGGGGATGTGTGTTGGGGGTGGATGGGGTCGGGGGGGTGTGTGTTGGGGGTGGATGGGGCCGGGGTGTGTGTGTTGGGGATGGATGGGGTGGGGTGTGTGTGTTGGGGGTGGATGGTCGGGGGGTGTGTGTTGGGGTGGATGGGGTCGGGGGATGTGTGTGTGTTGGGGGTGGATGGGGTCGGGAGGATGTGTGTGTTGTATTAGGAAAAGGGCTCTGAAACATGCACACACACACACACCGACATACAATCACAGACACACAAACACACACACGCGCATGCACCCACACCCACCCACACACACACCCACGGGCACGCGCACAGACACACACACACACACACACACACACACACACACACACACACACACACACACACACACACACACACACACACACACACACACACACACACACACACACACACACACACACACACACACACACTAATCATGTTACCTCCGCCGTACCCACGCCCCCACCATACCCCCTGTCTGCGCATTATGCCCTGAATATATTCTACCATGCCCAGAAACCTGCTCCTCTTATCCTCTGCCCCCAACGCTCTAGGCGACCAGTTTTGATAGCCTTTAGCCGCACCCTCATACTACTCCCTTCTCTGTTCCGCGGGTGATGTGGAGTAAACCCAGGCCCTGCATGTCCCCAGGCACCCTCATTTTGTTGACTTCTGTGATCGAAAAGCCTTGGTTTCATGCATGTCAACATCAGAAGCCTCCTCCCTAAGTTTGTTTTACTCACTGCTTTAGCACACTCTGCTAACCCTGATGTCCTTGCCATGTCTGAATCCTGACTCAGGAAGGCCACCAAAAATTCAGAGATTTCCATACCCAACTATAACATCTTCCGTCAAGATAGAACTGCCAAAGGGGGAGGAGTTGCAGTCTACTGCAGAGATAGCCTGCAAAGTAATGTCATACTTTCCAGGTCCATACCCAAACAGTCCGAACTACTAATTCTGAAAATTACTCTCTCCAGAAATAAGTCTCTCACTGTTGCCGCCTGCTACCGACCCCCCTCAGCTCCCAGCTGTGCCCTGGACACCATTTGTGAATTGATTGCCCCCCATCTAGCTTCAGAGTTTGTTCTGTTAGGTGACCTAAACTGGGATATGCTTAACACCCCGGCAGTCCTACAATCTAAGCTAGATGCTCGCAATCTCACACAAATAATCAAGGAACCCACCAGGTACAACCCTAACTCTGTAAGCAAGGGCACCCTCATAGACGTCATCCTGACCAACTGGCCCTCCAAATACACCTCCGCTGTCTTCAACCAGGATCTCAGCGACCACTGCCTCATTGCCTGTATCCGCTACGGTGCCGCAGTCAAACGACCACCCCTCATCACTGTCAAACGCTCCCTAAAACACTTCTGTGAGCAGGCCTTTCTAATCGACCTGGCCCGGGTATCCTGGAAGGACATTGACCTCATCCCGTCAGTTGAGGATGCCTGGTCATTCTTTAAGAGTAACTTCCTCACCATTTTAGATAAGCATGCTCCGTTCAAAAAAATGCAGAACTAAGAACAGATACAGCCCTTGGTTCACTCCAGACCTGACTGCCCTCGACCAGCACAAAAACATCCTGTGGCGGACTGCAATAGCATCGAACAGTCCCCGCGATATGCAACTGTTCAGGGAAGTCAGGAACCAATACACGCAGTCAGTCAGGAAAGCTAAGGCCAGCTTCTTCAGGCAGAAGTTTGCATCCTGTAGCTCCAACTCCAAAAAGTTCTGGGACACTGTGAAGTTCATGGAGAACAAGAGCACCTCCTCCCAGCTGCCCACTGCACTGAGGCTAGGGAACACGGTCACCACCGACAAATCCATGATTATCGAAAACTTCAACAAGCATTTCAACGGCTGGCCATGCCTTCCGCCTGGCTACTCCTACCTCGGCCAACAGCTCCACGCCCAAGCCTCTCCAGGTTCTCTCCTTTACCCAAATCCAGATAACAGATGTTCTGGAAAGAGCTGCAAAACCTGGACCCGTATAAATCAGCTGGGCTTGACAATCTGGACCCTCTATTTCTGAAACTATCCGCCGCCATTGTCGCAACCCCTATTACCAGCCTGTTCAACCTCTCTTTCATATCGTCTGAGATCCCCAAGGATTGAAAGCTGCTGCAGTCATCCCCCTCTTCAAAGGGGGAGACACCCTGACCCAAACTGTTACAGACCTATATCCATTCTGCCCTGCCTATCTAAGGTCTTCGAAAGCCAAGTCAACAAACAGACCATCTCGAATCCCACCGTACCTTCTCCGCTATGCAATCTGGTTTCCGAGCCGGTCACGGGTGCACCTCAGCCACACTCAAGGTACTAAACGACATCATAACCGCCATAGATAAAAGACAGTACTGTGCAGCCGTCTTCATCGACCTTGCCAAGGCTTTCGACTCTGTCAATCACCATATTCTTATCGGCAGACTCAGTAGCCTCGGTTTTTCGGATGACTGCCTTGCCTGGTTCACCAATTACTTTGCAGACAGAGTTCAGTGTGTCAAATCGGAGGGCATGCTGTCCGGTCCCCTGGCAGTCTCTATGGGGTGCCACAGGGTTCAATTCTCGGGCCGACTCTTTTCTCTGTATATATCAATGATGTTGCTCTTGCTGCGGGCGATTCCCTGATCCACCTCTCTACGCAGACGACACCATTCTATATACTTTCGGCCCATCATTGGACACTGTGCTATCTAACCTCCAAACGAGCTTCAATGCCATACAACACTCCTTCCGTGGCCTCCAACTGCTCTTAAACGCTAGTAAAACCAAATGCATGCTTTTCAACCGATCGCTGCCTGCACCCGCATGCCCGACTAGCATCACCACACTGGATGGTTCCGACCTTGAATATGTGGACACCTATAAGTACCTAGGTGTCTGGCTAGACTGCAAACTCTCCTTCCAGACCCATATCAAACATCTCCAATCGAAAATCAAATCAAGAGTGACTTTCTATTCCGCAACAAAGCCTCCTTCACTCACGCTGCCAAGCTTACCCTAGTAAAACTGACTATCCTACCGATCCTGACTTCGGCGATGTCATCTACAAAATCGCTTCCAACACTCTACTCAGCAAACTGGATGCAGTTTATCACAGTGCCATCCGTTTTGTCACTAAAGAACCTTATACTACCCACCACTGCGACTTGTATGCTCTAGTCGGGCTGGCCCGCTACATATTCGTCGCCAGACCCACTGGCTCCAGGTCATCTACAAGGCCATGCCAGGTAAAGCTCCGCCTTATCTCAGTTCACTGGTCACGATGGCAACACCCATCCGTAGCACGCGCTCCAGCAGGTGTATTTCACTGATCATCCCTAAAGCCAACACCTCATTCGGCCGCCTTTCGTTCCAGTATTCTGCTGCCTGTGACTGGAACGAATTGCAAAAATCGCTGAAGTTGGAGACTTTTATCTCCCTCACCAACTTCAAACATCAGCTATCTGAGCAGCTAACCGATCGCTGCAGCTGTACATAATCTATTGTAAATAGCCCACCCATTTTCACCCACCTCATCCCCACAGTTTTTATTTATTTACTTTTCTGCTCTTTTGCACACCAATATTCTACCTGTACATGATCATCTGATCATTTATCACTCCAGTGTTAATCTGCAACATTGTACTATTCCCCTACCTCCTCATGCCTTTGCACACATTGTATATAGACTCCCTTTTTCTACTGTGTTATTGACTTGTTAATTGTTTACTCCATGTGTAACTGTTCACACTGCGTTGTGTTGTCTGTTCACACTGCTATGTTTTATCTTGGCCAGGTCACAGCTGCAAAATGAGAACTTGTTCTCAACGAGCCTACCTGGTTAAATAAAGGTGAAATAAAAAATAAAAAATGTAAATGGAAAGATGGACCACCTTAAAGCCGGAGCTGATCTACTGTGACCCAGTTATTTCTCCTACAGTCGACTCATATAGAGGTAACTCACACAGCAGGCCTCTGGTTGGCCTCCATAGGCGTGACTGTGTGTGTGTGTGTGTGTGTGTGTGTGTGTGTGTGTGTGTGTGTGTGTGTGTGTGTGTTGGTTCTCTCTGAAGATAATAGTCTCTCTTCTTCTGTGGGAAAGAAAACAACAAAGGTCGACGATTATCTGTCAGTGTGTGTGTGTGTGTGTGTGTGTGTGTGTGTGTGTGTGTGTGTGTGTGTGTGTGTGTGTGTGTGTGTGTGTGTGTGTGTGTGTGTGTGTGTGTGTGTGTGTGTGTGTTTGCAGGAAATGTAAAAACTAGGCCATGCAGACTACCCAGGGCTTTGAAAACTCAAGGGTACCAAAGCAACATGATATAAATAAGAAAATGATTTTTCAAACATCAAGAAGAAACAGAAAGACACGCACTCTGTCACTCACTCACTCTGTCACACTCACTCTGTCACTGTCACTCACTCACTCTGTCACACTCACTCTGTCACTCACTCACTCTGTCAGACACACTGTCACACAGATTCTGTCACACACACACTCACTCTGTCACTCCACACTCTGTCACACACACTCTGTCACACAGATTCTGTCACACACACTCACTCTGTCACACACACTCTGTCACACACACTCTGTCACACACACACTCACACTGTCACACACACTCTGTCACACACACACTCTGTCACACTCACACTGTCACACACACTCTGTCACACACACTCACTCTCTCACACACTCACTCTGTCACACACTCACACTCACACTGTCACACTCACACTGTCACACTCACACTGTCACACTGTCACACACTCACTCTGTCACACACTCACACTGTCACACTCACACTGTCACACTCACTATGTCACACACTCACACTGTCACACACACTCTGTCACACACACACACTGTCACACTCACACTGTCACACACTCACTCTGTCACACACTCACTCTGTCACACTCACACTGTCACTGTCACACTCACACTGTCACACACTCACTCTGTCACACACTCACTCTGTCACACTCACACTGTCACACTCACACTGTCACACACTCACTCCTGTCACACACACTCTGTCACTCTGTCACACACACACTCACTCTGTCACACACACTCTGTCACACTGTCACACTCACTCTGTCACACACACTCTGTCACACACACTCTGTCACACACACACTCACTCTGTCACACACACACTCACTCTGTCACACACACTCTGTCACACTCTGTCACACACACTCTATTACACACACTACCCCCTCACTGATTGTTCTACCAGCTCCACATCAAAACCATTAAATCACGTAGAGAAATATTGTAAATAAGTATTATAAATCAGAGGTGGTTTGTGGAGTTTGATATTCATGTTGATTTACTGCCGACCTCAGCCCCAAGTCTGGTCGCCTGTCATTATAATTTAGAAGGGGTTTCACCTGCGCTCCTCACACACACACGCACGCACGCACACACACACACACACACACGCACACACACACACACACACACACACACACACACACACACACACACACACACACACGTACACACAGACGCACACACAATACATACACACGCACGCACGCACACACATACATACACACAGATAATCTGACTGATCTGATCACAAGGGAGGGCAGATAAACTCAACCTCTGACCTCTGACCTCTGATCCCTGGATGGGGTTGGAATTGATATTGAGTGTGTGTGTTCTCATTACATTTCAGTGCCGTAATTGTGTCACAAGTGTCTGCGTGCGTGCGTGCGTGCGTGCGTGCGCGTGCGTGTGTGTGTGTGTGTGTGTGTGTGCGTGTGTGTGTGTGTGTGTGCGTGCGTGTGTGTGTACGTGTGTAAATCCACCGATGGACTGCTGAAAACCAGACCAGGAACTGAACCACCGTCAGATGATGCCTCTCAAACGTCACATGTCAAACGTGTTCAATGTTAAGTTATGTATTTAAGGTTTGAGAGGAACCCTGAACCCCTACCCTGGCCAAACCTCCCTACCCTGGCCAAACCCATCCCTACCCTGGCCAAACCCTCCCCTACCCTGGCCAAACCCTCCCCTACCCTGGCCAAACCTCCCCTACCCTGGCCAACCTCCCCTACCCTGGCCAAGCCCTCCCCTACCCTGGCCAAACCCCTCCCTACCCTGGCCAAACCCTCCCTACACTGGCCAAACCTCCCATACCCTGGCCAAACCCTCCCTAACCTGGCAACACCCTCCTACCCTGGCCAACACCCTCCCTACCCTGGCCAAACCTCCCTACTCCCCTGGCCAAACCCTCCTACCCTGGCCAAACCCATCCCTACTCTGGCCAAACCCTCCCCTACCCTGGCCAAACCCTCCCCTACCCTGGGCCAAACCCTCTCCACCCTGGCCAAACCCTCCCTACCCTGGCCAAACCCATCCCTACCCTGGCCAAACCCATCCCTACCCTGGCCAAAAACCCATCCCTACCCTGGCCAAACCCTCCCTACCCTGGCCAAGCCCTCCTCTACCCCGGCCAAGCCCCTACCCCTGGCCAAACCCCTCGACTACCCTGGCCAAACCCACCCCTACCCTGGCCAAACCTATCCCTACCCTGGCCAAGCCCTCCTCTACCCTGGCCAAGCCTCCCCTACCCTGGCCAAGCCCTACTCTACCCTGGCCAAGCCCTCGACTACCCTGGCCAAACCTCCCCTACCCTGGCCAAACCCTCTCCTACCCTGGCCAAACCCTCCCCTACCCTGGCCAAACCCATCCCTACCCTGGCCAAACCCATCCCTACCCTGGCCAAACCCATCCCTACCCTGGCCAAACCCCTCCCTACCCTGGGCTGGCCAAGCCCCCTCCCCTACCCTGGCCAAGCCCCCCTACCCTGGCCAAACCTCGACCACCCTGGCCAAACCCACCCCTACCCTGGCCTAAACCCATCCCTACCCTGGCCAAGCTCCTCCCCTACCCTGGCCAAGCCCTCCCCTACCCTGGCCAAGCCCTACCTACCCTGGCCAAACCCTCGACTACCCTGGCCAAACCCCTCCCCTACCCTGGCCAAACCCATCCCTACCCTGGCCAAACCCATCCCTACCCTCGCCAAACCCCTCCCCTCAAACCCTGGCCAAACCCATCCCTACCCTGGCCAAACCCATCCCTACCCTGGCCAAACCCATCCCTACCCTGGCCAAACACATCCCTACCCTGGGCCAAACCCATCCCTACCCTACAAACCCTCCTACCCTGGCCAAACCCATCCCTACCCCCTGGCCAAACCCTCCCTACCCTGGCCAAACCCTCCCCTACCCTGGCCAAACCCTCCCTACCCTGGCCAAACCCTCCCTACCCTGGGCCAAACCCATCCCTACCCTGGCCAAACCTATCCCTACCCTGGCCAAACCCATCCCTACCCTCCCAAACCCTCCCTACCCTGGCCAAACCCTCCCCTACCCTGGCCAAACCCTCCCTACCCTGGCCAAACCTCCCCTACCCTCCTGGCTAAACCCGCCCTACCCTGGCCAAACCCATCCCTACCCTGGCCAAACCCGCCCCTACCCTGGCCAAACCTCCCCTACCCTGACCAAACCCGCCCTACCCTGGCCAAACCCATCCCTACCCTGGCCAAACACATCCCTACCCTGGCCAAACCCATCCCTACCCTGGCCAAACCTTCCCTACCCTGGCCAGACCTCTCCCTACCCTGGCCAAACCCATCCCTACCCTGGCCAAACCCATCCCTACCCTGGACAAACATCCCTCCCCAACCCTGGCCAAAACCCTCCCCTACCCTGGCCAAACTACCCTGGCCAAACCACTCCCCGACCCTGGCTCTAGTGCACTACTTTAGACCAGGACCCATAGTACTCAATGCACTACTTTAGACCAGGACCCATAGTACTCAATTGCACTACTTTAGACCAGGTTCAATAGGACTCCAGTGCACTACTTAGACCAGATTCAATAGGACTCTAGTGTACTACTTTAGACCAGGTTCAATAGGACTCTAGTGTACTACTTTAGACCAGGTTCAATAGGACTCTAGTGTACTACTTTAGACCAGGTTCAATAGACTCTAGTGTACTACTTTAGACCATGTTCAATTGACTCGCGTGCACTACTTTAGACCAGGTTCAATAGGACTCGCGTGCACTACTTTAGACCAGGTTCAATAGGACTCTAGTGCGTGCACTACTTTAGACCAGGTTCAATAGACTCTAGTGCACTACATTAGACCAAGTTCAATAGGACTCTAGTGCACTACTTTAGACCAGATTCACAGGGATTGTAGTGCACTACTTTAGACCAGGGGCCATAGGACACTAGTGCACTAATTTTGATCAGGGCCCATGGGAATCTAGTGCACTACTTTTGATCAAGGGCCCATGGGACTCTAGTGCACTACATTAGAGCAGGACCCATATGACTCTAGTACATTACATTAGACCAGGTTCAATAGGACTCTAGTGCACTACATTAGACCAGGACCCATAGGACTCTAGTACACTACATTAGACCAGGATCAATAGGACTCTAGTACACTACATTAGACCAGGGTCAATAGGACTCTAGTACACTACATTAGACCAGGGTCAATAGGACTCTAGTACACTACATTAGACCAGGTTCACAGGAATATAGTACACTACATTAGACCAGGTTCAATAGGACTCTAGTACACTACATTAGACCAGGTTCACAGGGACTCTAGTACACTACATTAGACCAGGACCCATAGGACACGTGTGCACTACTTTTGATCAGGGGCCCATGGGACTCAAGTACACTACATAGACCAGGACCCATAGGACTCTAGTACACTACATTAGACCAGGTCCCATAGGACTCTAGTGCACCACATTAGGACCAGGACCCATAGACTCTAGTGCACTACATTAGACCAGGTCCCATAGGACTCTAGTACACTACTTTAGACCAGGACCCATAGGACTCTAGTGCACGACATTAGACCAGGACCCATAGGACTCTAGTGCACTACATTAGACCAGGTCCCATAGGACTCTAGTGCACTACATTAGACCAGGGACCCATAGGACTCTAGTGCACTACATTAGACCAGGACCCAGAGGACTCTAGTGCACTACATTAGACCAGGACCCATTAGACTCCAGTACACTGCATTAGACCAGGACCCATAGGACTCTAGTGCACTACATTAGACCAGGACCCATAGACTCTAGTACACTACATTAGACCAGGACCCGTAGGACACTAGTACACTACATTAGACCAGGACCCAGGACCATAGTACACTACATTAGACCAGGACCCATAGACTCTAGTACACTACATTGACCAGGACCCATAGGACTCTAGTACACTACATTAGACCAGGACCCATAGGACTCTAGTGCACTACATTAGACCAGGACCCATAGGACTCTAGTACACTACATTAGACCAGGACCCATATGACTCTAGTACACTACATTAGACCAGGTTCAATAGACTCTAGTGCACTACATTAGACCAGGACCATAGGACTCTAGTACACTACATTAGACCAGGATCAATAGGACTCTAGTACACTACATTAGACCAGGGTCAATAGGACTCTAGTACACTACATTAGACCAGGACCCATAGGACTCTAGTACACTACATTAGACCAGGGTCAATAGGACTCCAGTACACTACATTAGACCCAGGTTCAATAGGAATATAGTACACATTACATTATAGACCAGGTCCCATAGAACTCTAGGACTCTAGTGCACGACATTAGACCAGGACCCAAAAGGGCCCATTAACTGTCTCACCAGTGCAATATTCACATTAGACCAGACCTGATCCATAGGACTCTAGTGCACTACATTAGACCAGGACCCATAGGGGATAAATAGGGGATAGGGGGGTGCCATTTGGGATACAGCCCAATAAAATGTAGCATTGTGTCCCATTAACTGTACCCAAATCACCAGGCCTGCCTTGTGTCCAGGTAATATTCAGGCTGAGGATTAGATCAAATCACCAGACCTGCATTGTGTCCAATATTCAGGAGGGGGATTAGATCAAATCACCAGACCTGCATTGTGTCCAATATTCAGGAGGGGGATTAGATCAAATCACCAGACCTGCATTGTGTCCATTAGATTCAGGGGGATTAGATCAAATCACCAGACCTGCCTTGTGTCCAATATTCAGGAGGGGATTAGATCAAATCACCAGACCTGCATTGTGTCCAATATTCAGGAGGAGGATTAGATCAAATCACCAGACCTGCCTTGTGTCCAATATTCAGGAGGGGATTAGATCAAATCACCAGACCTGCATTGTGTCCAATATTCAGGAGGGGGATTAGATCAAATCACCAGACCTGCATTGTGTCCAATATTCAGGAGGGGGATTAGATCAAATCACCAGACCTGCATTGTGTCCAATATTCAGGAGGAGGATTAGATCAAATCACCAGACCTGCATTGTGTCCAATATTCAGGTAGGGGATTAGATCAAATCACCAGACCTGCCTTGTGTCCAATATTCAGGCTGAGGATTAGATCAAATCACCAGACCTGCCTTGTGTCCAATATTCAGGCTGAGGATTAGATCAAATCACCAGACCTGCCTTGTGTCCAATATTCAGGCTGAGGATTAGCTTGGAAAGACAGTTTCTCGATCGTCCTATTTTTCAATTTAATTGAGGAAAATAAGAACAACCTGAAATGTATTTTTGATACTGTCGCAAAACGAACTAAAAGCATTCCCTAAGAGAGAGGATGGCTTTCACTTCAGCAGTAATAAATTCATGAACTTTGAGGAAAGATCATGATCATTAGAAAGCAAATTATGTACTCCTCTTTAAATCTGCGTATTCCTCCAGAGTTCAGTTGTCCTGAGTCTGCACAACTCTGCCAGGACCTAGGATCAAGAGAGACACTCAAGTGTTTTAGTACTATATCGCTTGACACAATGATGAAAATAATCATGGCCTCTAAACCTTCAAGCTGCATACTGGACCCTATTCCAACTAAACTACTTGGCCTTCCTATGTTGAACATAATAAATGGCTCTCTATCCACTGAATGTGTTACCAAACTCACTAAAAGTGGCAGTAATAAAGCCTCTTGAAAAAGCCAAACCTGACCCAGAAAATATTAAAACTATCGGCCTGTATCGAATCTTCCATTCCTCTCAAACTTTTAGAAAAGGCTGTTGCGTAGCAACTCACTACCTTCCTGAAGACAAACAATGTGCTTCAGTCTGGTTTTAGACCCCATCATAGCACTGAGACGGCACTTGTGAAGGAGTGGTAAATTACCTTTTTAATTGGCATCGGACCGAGGCTCTGCATCTGTCCTCGTGCTCCTAGATCTTAGTGCTGCTTTTGATACCATCGATCACCACATTCTTTTGGAGATTGGAAACCCAAATTGGTCTACATGGACAAGTTCTGGCCTGGTTTAGAGCTTATCTGTCGAACGATATCAGTTTGTCTCTGTGGATGGTTTGTCCGATAAATCAACTGTACATTTCGGTGTTCCTCGGGTTCCGTTTAGGATCACTATTGTTTTCACTATATATTTTACCTCTTGGGGATGTCATAATGTTAACTTCACGCCTATGTGGATGACACACAGCTGTACATTTCAATGAAAACCCCAATGAAACCCCAATGAAACCCCAATGAAACCCCAATGAAACCCCCAAAATTGCCCTCTCGCTAGAAGCCTGTGTTTCAGAGACATAAGGGAAGTGGATTGTTGCAAACATTCTACTTTTAAACTCAGACATGCTTGTTCAGAGATGAGATGCTTGTTCAGAGATGAGATGCTTGTTCAGAGATGAGATGCTTGGTTCAGAGATGAGATGCTTGTTCAGAGATGTTCTAGGTCCCAAGAAACAAAGAGATTTTCTGTTGAATCTGACAATTAATCTGGATGGTTGTACAGTCGTCTCAAATTAAACTGTGAAGGACCTCGGCGTTACTCTGGTCCCTGATCTCTCTTTTTGACGAACATATCAAGACTGTTTCAAGGACAGCATTTTCCATCTATGTAACATTGCATAAATCAGAAACTTTCTGTCCAAAAATGATGCAGAAAAATTAATCCATGTTTTTCTTTCCTCTAGGTTAGACTACTGCAATGCTCTACTTTCCAGCTACCCGGATAAAGCACTCAAATAAACCTCAGTTAGTGATAAATACGGCTGCTAGAATACTGACTAGAACCAAAAATGTGATCATGTTACTCCAGTGCTAGCCTCCCTACACTGGCTTCCTGTTAAGGCATGGACTGATTTCAAGGTTTCATTGCTAACCTACAAAGCATTACATTGGCTTGCTCCTACCTATCTTTCTGATTTGGTCCCCGTACATACCTAAACGTATGCTACGATCGCAAGACACAGGTCTCCAAATTGTCCCTATAATATCTAAGCAAACAGCTGGAGGCAGGGCTTTTCCTATAGAGCTCCACTTTTATGGAATGGTCTGCCTACCCATGTCAGAGACGCAAACTCGGTCTCAACCTTTAAGTCTTTACTGAAGACTCATCTCTTCAGTGGGTCATATGATTGAGTGTAGTCTGGCCCAGGAGTGTGAAGGTGAACGGAAAGGCTCTGGAGCAACGAACCGCCCTTGCTGTCTCTGCCTGGCCGGTTCCCCTCTTTCCACTGGGATTCTCTGCCTCTAACCCTATTACAGGGGCTGATTCACTGGCTTACTGGTGCTCTTCAATGCCACCCTAGGAGGGGTGCGTCACTTGAGTGGGTTGAGTCACTGAACGTGATCTGCCTGTCTGGGCCCCCCTATACTCAGCCTTGTCTCAGGATGGTAAATTGGTGGTTGAAGACATCCTCTAGTGGTGTAGGGGTTATATCCTGCCTGTTTGGCCCTGTCCGGGGTATCATCGGATGGGGCCACAGTGTCTCCTGACCCCTCCTGTCTCAGCCTCCAGTATTTATGCTGCAGTAGTTTATGTGTCGGGGGCTAGGGTCAGTCTGTTATATCTGGAGTACTTCTCCTGTCTTATCCGGTGTCCTGTGTGAATTTAAGTATGCTCTCTAATTCTTTCTTTCTTTCTTCTTTTGTTCTCTAATTCTCTCCTTCTCTCTTTCTTTCTCTCTCTCGGAGGACCTGAGCCCAGGACCATACCTCAAGACTACCTGCATGATGACTCCTTACTGTCCCCAGTCCACCTTACCGTGCTGCTGCTCCAGTTTCAACTGTTCTGCCTGCGGCTATGGAACCCTGACCTGTTCACCGGACGTGCTACCTGTCCCAAACCTGCTGTTTTCAACTCTCTAGAGACAGCAGAGGGGTAGACATACTCTTAATGATCGGCTATGAAAAGCCAACTGACATTTACTCCTGAGGTTCTGACTTGTTGTACCCTTCGACAACTACTGTGATTATTATTATTTGACCATGCTGGTAATTTATGAACATTTGAACATCGTGGGCCATGTTCTGTTATAATCTCAACCTGGCACAGCCAGAGAGAGAGACTAGCCACCCCTCATAGCCTGGTTCCCTCTAGGTTTCTAATCTCCACTGCACAGCCAGAAGAGGACTGGCCACCCCCTCATAGCCTGGTTCCTCTCTAGGTTCCTTCCTAGGTTTTGGCCTTCCTATGGAGTTTTCCTAGCCACCTGCTTTGCTTGCTGTTTGGGCCAAACCCTGGGCCCAGAGTGTACTATGCAGGATCCATTTGAGAAGCACATGTAGTAAGTCTATAATAATGTCTGGAGGAAAGGAGATGGAACAGTATCAGAGAGGAGAGGGAACTCACTCTGTCTGTGGAGTGTCAGAGAGAGAGGAGAGAGGGAACGGTATCACTCACTCTGTCTGTGGAGTGTCAGAGAGGAGAGGAACGGCATCACTCACTCTGTCTGTGGAGTGTCAGAGGAGAGGGACACGAGGAGAGGGGTATCACTCACTCTGTCTGTGGAGTGTGAGAGAGGAGAGGAGAGGGAACAGTATCACTCACTCTGTCTGTGGAGTGTCAGAGAGGAGAGGAGAGGGAACGGTATCACTCACTCTGTCTGTGGAGTGTCAGAGAGGGAGAGGGAACAGTATCACTCACTCTGTCTGTGGAGTGTCAGAGAGGAGAGGGAACGGTATCACTCACTCTGTCTGTGGAGTGTCAGAGAGGAGAGGGGGGACTCACTCTGTCTGTGGAGTGTCACTCACTCTGTCTGTGGAGTGTCAGAGAGGAGAGAGAGGGAACGGTATCACTCACTCTGTCTGTGGAGTGTGAGAGAGGAGAGGGAACGGTATCACTCACTCTGTCTGTGGAGTGTCAGAGAGGAGAGGAGAGGGAACGGTATCACTCACTCTGTCTGTGGAGTGTCAGAGAGGAGAGGGAACAGTATCACTCACTCTGTCTGTGGAGTGTGAGAGAGGAGAGAGAGAGGGAATGGATGAGGAAGGGAGGAGAAGTGAGGACAGGAAAAGCAGAGGGGGAGAAGAGAGGAGAGGGGAGAAAAAGCAAGGGAAGGGAGGAGAGGGGAGAAAAAGCAAGGGAAGGGAGGAGAGGGGAGAAAAAGAGATGATTGTCTGTTGTCTCGGTTGGATATGTGCTGTAGCAGTAATTCTGACGAGGCTTTGAGGACAGCCCTCCCCAGACTGAGGACTAGTTGACAGAGTTGATCTCACCTACATTTACTGAGAAGAGGTATAGGGGGAGAGAGAGAGAGACACACAGAGAGAGAGAGAGAGACAGAAACAGAGAGGAGAGAGAGCAAGAGAGAGAGAGAGAGACAGAGAGAGAGAGAGAGCAAGAAAGAGAGACAGAGAGACAGAGAGAGAGAGAGAGAGAGAGAGAGAGAGAGAGAGAGAGAGAGAGCAAGAGAGAGAGAGACAGAGAGACAGAGAGAGAGAGAGAGAGAGAGAGAGAGAGAGAGAGAGAGAGAGGAGAGAGAGAGACAGAGAGAGAGAGACAGAAAGACAGAGAGGAGAGAGAGAGCAAGAGAGAGAGAGACAGAGAGACAGAGAGACAGAGAGGAGAGAGAGAGAGCAAGAGAGAGAGAGAGAGAGAGGAGAGAGAGAGAGAGAGAGAGAGAGACACAGAGAGAGAGAGACAGAAAGACAGAGAGGAGAGAGAGAGAGCAAGAGAGAGAGAGGGAGAGAGAGAGAGAGAGCAAGAGAGAGAGAGAGAGAGAGCAAGAGAGAGGTGTAGAAAATGAGTGAGAGATAAAGTTTGGGTCTGATGGAGCTGCTCTCACCTACTTTGAGAAGAGTCACATGTTGGGAACTGATAATTATTCTGAGATGGAGAGAGTGTGAGACGGAAGAAGAGAGAGGCAGTGGGAGAGGGATTGAGAGAGGGAGAGAGAGACAGAGAGACAGAGAGAGAGACAGAGAGAGAGAGAGGGAGAGAGAGAGAGAGAGAGAGACAGAGAGAGAGAGAGAGAGAGTGAGAGAGAGAGAGAGAGAGAGAGAGAGAGAGGAGAGGGAGAGAGAGAGAGAGAGAGAGAGAGAGAGAGAGAGAGAGAGAGAGAGAGAGAGAGCTGTTAATTACTCTGAAGGCTGAACACTTAGAGAGTATTTACATATCACAGCCTGGATGGCAGGGTTGGGTTCTGTAGGTTACTTTCTAAAAGGAATCGTTTACATAGGGTGGCACACAATTGGCCCAGCATCGTCCAGGTTAGGTGGGGGTTGCGGGGGTTGCCCAGTACCGTCCGGGTTAGGTGGGGGATTTGCCCAGCATCGTCCGGGTTAGGGTGGGTTGGGCCCAGCCTCGCTCGGGTTAGGGGTGTTTGAACCAGCATCGCCCGGGTTAGGGGTTTGCCCAGCATCGTCCGGGGTTAGGGGCCCAGCTCGTCCCAGGTTAGGGGGCTTGGCCCAGCATCGCCCAGTTTACGGGGTTTGCCCAGCATCGTCCGGGTTAGGGTTTGCCCAGCATCGTCCGAGGTTAGGGGATCTTGCCTAGCATCGTCCAGGTTAGGGGGTTGCCCAGCGTCGTCCGGGTTAGGGGGTTGGGCCCAGCGCCGTCCGGGTTAGGGGGTTGGGCCCAGCGTCGTCCGGGTTAGGGGGTGTGGGCCCAGCGTCCGGGTTAAGGGGGTTGGGCCCAGCGTCGTCCGGGTTAGGGAGGGTTTGGCCGGGGTAAGCCATCATTGTAAAATAAGAATTTGTTCTTAACTCACTTGCCTAGTTAAATAAAGGTGAAATAAAACCAGTTACTGGTTAAAGTGTCCAATATTGTAATCTGTAACGTGACTTTTGGATTACCCAAATCTGATTACATTTGGATTACTATCCCCTTAAAGACAAAAATAATCCATCAAACTCATTTGGTGTGTCATCATAGAGGTCTCTGACATCATAGTGGTCTCTGACATCATAGTGGTCTCTGACATCATAGAGGTCTCTGACATCATAGTGGTCTCTGACATCATAGTGGTCTCTGACATTATAGTGGTCTCTGACATCATAGTGGTCTCTGTCATCATAGAGGTCTCTGACATTATAGTGGTCTCTGACATCATAGTGGTCTCTGACATTATAGTGGTCTCTGACATCATAGTGGTCTCTGACATCATAGGGGTCTCTGACATCAAACTGGTCTCTGACATCAAACTGGTCCTCTGACATTATAGTGGTCTCTGACATCAGTAGAGGTCTCTGACATTATAGTGGTCTCTGACATCTAGTGGTCTCTGACATCATAGTGGTCTCTGACATTATAGTGGTCTCTGACATCATAGTGGTCTCTGACATCAAACTGGTCTCTGACATCTTAGTGGTCTCTGACATTATAGTGGTCTCTGACATCATAGTGGTCTCTGACATCATAGAGGTCTCTGACATTATAGTGGTCTCTGACATCATAGTGGTCTCTGACATCATAGTGGTCTCTGACATCATAGTGGTCTCTGACATTATAGTGGTCTCTGACATCATAGATGGTCTCTG
>NW_026281650.1:0-9147 GCF_023373465.1 Oncorhynchus keta
CCAACAGCTAACAGCTAGCCAACGTCTACTGAATAGAACTCAACAACCGGTCGCATTCACAGGTAGTATCACATTTTCATTTCATTACAGTACAACGGTTTGATTTGTTTGATAGCTAGCTACATAGCTAGCTACATAGCCGTCTTTGTTTCAAAGATAATTGTGTAGTCTAGAGCGATTTCCTAGGTTAGCTAGCCAGCTATTATCGTTCTTTTAACTCAGCGTAACGTAAACAACACTGCTAGCTAGCCAGCCCCCGAATAGCAGCACTGTAGAAATTATTACACTCAGCGGAACGACTTGATTAGTGTAGTGTCAACAACGCAGCTACTGCCAGCTAGCCTACTTTAGCAGTACTGTATCATTTTAATCATTTTAGTCAATAAGATTCTTGCTACGTAAGCCTAACTTTCTGAACATTCGAGACGTGTAGTCCGCTTGTCATTCAATTTCCTTGCATTAGCGTAGCCTTTTCTGTAGCCTGTCAACTATGTGTCTGTCTATCCCTGTTCTCTCCTCTCTGCACAGACCATACAAACGCTCCACACCGCGTGGCGCGACCACCTAACCTGGTGGTCCCAGCGCGTCACCACGACCCACGTGGAGTTCCAGGTCTCTGGTAGCCTCTGGAACTGCCAATCTGCGGCCAACAAGGCAGAGTTCATCTCCAGCCTATGCCTCCCTCCAGTCCCTTGACTTCTTGGCACTGACGGAAACATGGATCACCACAGATAACACTGCTACTCCTACTGCTCTCTCCTCGTCCGCCCACGTGTTCTCGCACACCCGAGAGCTTCTGGTCAGCGGGGTGGTGGCACCGGGATCCTCATCTCTCCCAAGTGGTCTTTCTCTCTTTCTCCCCTTACCCATCTGTCTATTGCCTCCTTTGAATTCCATGCTGTCACAGTTACCAGCCCTTTCAAGCAACATCCTTATCATTTATCGCCCTCCAGGTTCCTCGGAGGAGTTCATCAATGAGCTTGATGCCTTGATAAGCTCCTTTCCTGAGGACGGCTCACCTCTCACAGTTCTGGGCGACTTTAACCTCCCCGTCTACCTTTGACTCATTCCTCTCTGCCTCCTTCTTTCCACTCCTCTCCTCTTTTGACCTCACCCTCTCACCTTCCCCCCTACTCACAAGGCAGGCAATACGCTTGACCTCATCTTTACTAGATGCTGTTCTTCCACTAACCTCATTGCAACTCCCTCCAAGTCTCCGACCACTACCTTGTATCCTTTTCCCTCTCGCTCTCATCAACACTTCCCACACTGCCCCTACTCGGATGGTATCGCGCCGTCCCAACCTTCGCTCTCTCTCCCCCGCTACTCTCTCCTCTTCCATCCTATCTTCTCTTCCCTCTGCTCAAACTTTCTCCAACCTATCTCCTGATTCTGCCTCCTCAACCCTCCTCTCCTCCCTTACTGCATCCTTTGACTCCCTATGTCCCCTATCCTCCAGGCCGGCTCGGTCCTCCCCTCCCGCTCCGTGGCTCGACGACTCATTGCGAGCTCACAGAACAGGGCTCCGGGCAGCCGAGGCGGAAATGGAGGAAAACTCGCCTCCCTGCGGACCTGGCATCCTTTCACTCCCTCCTCTCTACATTTTCCTCCTCTGTCTCTGCTGCTAAAGCCACTTTCTACCATTCTAAGTTCCAAGCATCTGCCTCTAACCCTAGGAAGCTCTTTGCCACCTTCTCCTCCCTCCTGAATCCTCCCCCCTCCCTCCTCCTCTCTGCAGATGACTTCGTCAACCATTTTGAAAAGAAGGTCGATGACATCCGATCCTCGTTGCTAAGTCAAACGACACCGCTAGTTCTGCTCACACTGCCCTACCCTATGCTCTGACCTCTTTCTCCCCTCTCTCTCCAGATGAAATCTCGCGTCTTGTGACGGCCGGCCGTAACAACCTGCCCGCTTGACCCTATCCCCTCCTCTCTTCTCCAGACCATTTCCGGAGACCTTCTCCCTTACCTCACCTCGCTCATCAACTCATCCCTGACCGCTGGCTACGTCCCTCCCGTCTTCAAGAGAGCGAGAGTTGCACCCCTTCTGAAAAAACCTACACTCGATCCCTCCGATGTCAACAACTACAGACCAGTATCCCTTCTCTCTTTTCTCTCCAAAACTCTTGAGCGTGCCGTCCTTGGCCAGCTCTACATATCTCTCTCAGAATGACCTTCTTGATCCAAATCAGTCAGGTTTCAAGACTAGTCATTCAACTGAGACTGCTCTTCTCTGTATCACGGAGGCGCTCCGCACTGCTAAAGCTAACTCTCTCTCCTCTGCTCTCATCCTTCTAGACCTATCGGCTGCCTTCGATACTGTGAACCATCAGATCCTCCTCTCCACCCTCTCCGAGTTGGGCATCTCCGGCGCGGCCCACGCTTGGATTGCGTCCTACCTGACAGGTCGCTCCTACCAGGTGGCGTGGCGAGAATCTGTCTCCTCACCACGCGCTCTCACCACTGGTGTCCCCCAGGGCTCTGTTCTAGGCCCTCTCTTATTCTCGCTATACACCAAGTCACTTGGCTCTGTCATAACCTCACATGGTCTCTCCTATCATTGCTATGCAGACGACACACAATTAATCTTCTCCTTTCCCCCTTCTGATGACCAGGTGGCGAATCGCATCTCTGCATGTCTGGCAGACATATCAGTGTGGATGACGGATCACCACCTCAAGCTGACGGAGCTCCTCTTCCTCCCGGGGAAGGACTGCCCGTTCCATGATCTCGCCATCACGGTTGACAACTCCATTGTGTCCTCCTCCCAGAGCGCTAAGAACCTTGGCGTGATCCTGGACAACACCCTGACGTTCTCAACTAACATCAAGGCGGTGTCCCGTTCCTGTAGGTTCATGCTCTACAACATCCGCAGAGTGACCCTGCCTCACACAGGAGCGGCGCAGGTCTAATCCAGGCACTTGTCATCTCCGTCTTGATTACTGCAACTCGCTGTTGGCTGGGCTCCCTGCCTGTGCCATTAAACCCTACAACTCATCCAGAACGCCGCAGCCCGTCTGGTGTTCAGCCTTCCCAAGTTCTCTCCGTCACCCCGCTCCTCCGCTCTCTCCACTGGCTTCCAGTTGAAGCTCGCATCCGCTACAAGACCATGGTGCTCGCCTACGGGCTGTGAGGGAGCGGCACCTCAGTACCTCCAGGCTCTGATCAGGCCCTACACCCAAACAAGGGCACTGCGTTCATCCACCTCTGGCCTGCTCGCCTCCTACCACTGAGAAGTACAGTTCCCGCTCAGCCCAGTCAAAACTGTTCGCTGCTCTGGCCCCCAATGGTGGAACAAACTCCCTCACGACGCCAGGACAGCGGAGTCAATCACCACCTTCCGGAGACACCTGAAACCCCACCTCTTCAAGGAATACCTAGGATAGGGTAAGTAAGGGTAGGTAATCCTTCTCCCCCCCAACAAGATTTAGATGCAAGTGGCTGTTCCACTGGTTGTCATAAGGTGTATGCACCAATTTGTAAGTCGCTCTGGATAAGAGCGTCTGCTAAATGACTTAAATGTAAATGTAAATGTATGTGAGTTTTAATGCTTCCCAATCTTAAGTTTAGTTGTTGCCTGATTTACCTTCTCGGTTTTTGTACACCATACAAACAGCTGAAAATACAATATTTTAGAATGAAAATATTTCACAGTGGTTTAGATGGTACATTGATTCTCTATACCAGGGTGTGACAATTCAACTCTGGACCTGGGGATGTTCCACTGCATTTTTTTTCGGGTGCAAGATGTGACAGATGGTCGCCCGCTTCGAGTCCTTAGGGAAACTATGCAGCATTTTGTTTTTTGAATGTATTATAGCATTTCGCAACACTCGCATTCAACATCTGCATGTGACCAACTAAAATTTGATTTGATTAGCTGATTTTTATAATACATGTATCACTAGCCACTTTAAACTATGCCACTTATGTTTATATACCCTACATTACTCATCTCATATGTATATATGTACTCTATACCCATCTCCTGCATTTTACCTATGTGTTATCTGTACCATCACTTCAGTCATATATCTTTATGTACATATTCTTATCCATTTACACTTGTGTGTATACGGTAGTAGTTGTGGAATTGTTAGGTTAGATTACCGTTGGTTATTACTGCATTGTCGAACTAGAAGTAATAAGAATCACACGGGTTTCGCGTATAACATCTACAACTATGTAGAATGTGACAAATAACATTTGATTTGATTTGATCTAGATCAGGGTGGGTGCCATCATATCAGGTAGAACAGAAAACCAGTAGGCTCCAGATCTTGTAGGGTAAGAGTTGAATACCACTGCTCTACATACTGAGTACACAAAACATTAGGGAACACCTTCTTAATTTTGAGTTTCTATGCTATTTGCCCTCAGAAGAGTCACTTCATTGGGGAAATGGACTTAGAGGTGTCGAAAGTTTTCAACAGAGTTGCTGGGCCCATATTGACTCCAATGCTTTGTCAACCTTGACTGACGTGCTTTTGCTGGTTGGACCACTGTTGATACAGACGGGAAACTGTTGAGCGTTAAAAACCCAGAAGCGATGCAGTTCTTTTTGTATATTTTTTTATTTTACCCTCTTTTCGATATTGTCTCAAAGCTGCAACTTTCCAACAGGCTCCCGGAGAGGCAAGGTGGAGTCATGCGACATTCTCCAAAACATCACCTGCCTAAAATCACTCCTTAACCAATGTGTGGGGAAACACTGTTCAACTGGCAACCGGTGTCGGCCCGCAGACACCCGACTCCACCACAAAGGAGTCGCTAGAGCGCGATGAGACAAGTAAAGCCCCACCGCCAAACCTCCCCTATTTCGGACGACGCTGGGAAAGTGTGTGCACCGTCCTATGGGACTCCCCGGTCACGGGCCGGTTGTGGCACAGCCCAGAATGAACTCGGGTCTGTAGTAACGCACAGACCGCAATCGCCACTTGGGAAGCCCTGGTGTTGCAGTTCTTGACACACTCAAACCGGTGCGCCTGGCATCTACTACCATACCCCATTCAAAGGCCATTAAATATTTTGTCCTTATTATTGCCCCAATATTTTGTTGAGTGCTGTTTAGTGAATGATTTGTCCCAAATACAATTTTAGTTTTTTAAATATTTAGGACTAACTTACTTGCCAGCTCATTCTTAAACTAACGGGACAGCTGAGTGCTAAAGCATATGGCAGTGAATTTCAGTCACTGTAGTAGCTGACATGTATAAGGGAAAGGGGGATACCTAGTCTCTGTTCTTCTGAATGCACACAACTGAAATGCTGTCTTCCGCTAATTTAAATGCAACCCTTTGAATCTGAGATGCGAGGGGGCTGCCTTAAATCAACACTCAGGGGAACAGTGCTTGCTGCTGTTTGCTCAGGTGCAGAATGACAGATTTTTACCTTGTCAGTCGGGATTAGATCCAGCAACCTTCCGGTTACTGGCCCAACACTCTAAGCTATCTGTATAGTGGCATGTCGGTTTGGTAAAGATTGAAAAAAGTAAGGGGCTGTTTTTTCATGGTTTGCCCTGGATAATCCCTTGTTTCTACAAGGGGAAATCTTATGTACAGATACTACACTCGGCGTTCTGGTTATCCACATTACAGCATGGGGTGTAAAGCCATAACACATTTTTTCCAGAAGCAGACTATGATCAATAACGTCAAAAGCCGCACTAAAGTCTAACAAAACAGTCCCCACAAACTTTTATCATACATGTATCACAGCCAATCATCAGTCATGTGCTGTGTTTCCCAATAAGCATGCTGAAAGTCTGTTGTCAATTTGTTTACTGTAAAATAGTCTTGTATCTGGTCAAACACTGTAAAAATCCTGTCCCTTTAAGAACTCAGTGATCATTACAGCTATCACAAGCTGTGATAGTTCATTACCAAGTGCAGCTGGCAACCTACTGCTGTGAACACAAATTTCAGTTTTGGACATTATTTTCTTTCTGACAATTTATTCATCACTGTGCGTGAAAACCAAAACTGTAAGTAATGTATATGTTTTCGCTTTGTTTTACTGACGAAGTTGTCAATAGTTAAAGAATATTTTGTAATTATTACAGCATTATGGGTCTCGTTTTTATGCTAGCTATCTAACATTCTTAGCTACATTTTGTTAGCTGGTTAGTCTGATGTTGCTAGCCACTTGTATTTTTCTTCAGTCATTGGTTTAGTATAACAGATGAGAGCTGGATATCTTGTTCGTTATTGCTAAATTAATGTACATTATCTTAGTATTGATGCCATTGTATTCATATTTATTATTTTCAGATCACATCGTGTATGGGATAAAATGGACAATTAATTGGATAATTCCAGCTGAGTGACTTAGCACAGAATTGCAAAATTGTTAATCTCCAATCAACATCAAAGAACCTAAACTGAGGAACTGTCTTTTTCACCGTGTGGCCGGCCCTGAATTTTTCTGAACCGTCTCAGTGCAGCTCCTTCCAATAGGGCGCTTTCCTTTAATTCCCAATTAAATAGCCAGCATCAGCTGCACGAAAGTGGGGTTGTGATGGAGACGTGCATGAGGATGTGTTCAACCCTCAGTTCCGAAGCTTCTCTATTCCGTTTGTTTTGTTGCCGTTAAACGTGTGTTTTGTAGCCTAAGAGAGTTTACCCAGGATCGGATCCACTCTTTGCGTCCCTGGACTACACCTCTCCGTTCTTCGTGGCCTTTCTCCGCGGGAGATCTATTGGCGGATTGGATTGTCTGACTGACCGACTGACTACCACCTTTTTGTATACGGTATTTCATTTGTTTGGATGTGATGTATACTGTGATTTGTGTAGTTAGTGGTAGTTGAGGACTTAATTAAGAGTTGATCCGCTTTAAGGTTCTGTGGTAAAGTAATTGTTATATTGATTGTATGTTTAATACTGGGTTTACGCTACACGGAACGAACGGACAAACATCGCGTGACAAAAGTCACTTGAGTTCACTGAACTCCTTTACCGGGCAGGACTCTTTTTAGGCCCGAGGTACAGGACATTTCTGGAGGAACCAGAACTCATTGTGATATTATTATATATGTGTGTAATCATTGTTGTTGCTAATACAACCCACGCAACAGAATATAATTGTTTTTGAAGTTCTTTTCAATGTTTTAAGGGTTTATGAAAAGTTTATTTCCATCCTGACTTTTACATACGTCCTTTGTATTGGTGTAGACTTGACGGACCAGATGGGACTCATTCCCACCAAACTAAAAGGAGAAACTAATGTTTTCTCTGGTAGGCACTGGTAGGCAAAAACAATACAATTGTTGCTAGCAGCACAGGTTAGTCACTCATGTTGCAATTGTGGTGGGAACCATGGAATGCCCAACAAGGGTGAAAGAGAATGAGGTGTCTGAAGTCAGGGCTATCCAGAGCATTTCATATGCAGCGACTGTTAAAAGGTTTGAGGGTTCGAATGGTGCTCCTGAAGAGTCCATGGTGGTGGATAGGCCTTCAATGAAGGCTGCAGGGGTTTTCCTTTCAACAGCAGGACCCAGATATATTAAGGTTAAGAAGGTGGACTTTGTGGCCTTTATAGCATCAAGGCGGTGGCCCGTTCTGTAGGTTCATGCTCTACAGCATCCGTAGAGTACGACCCTGCCTCACACAGAAGCGGCGCAGGTCTAATCCAGGCACTTGTCATCTCCCGTCTGGATTACTGCAACTCGCTGTTGGCTGGGCTCCCTGCCTGTGCCATTAAGCCCTACAACTCATCCAGAACGCCGCAGCCGTCTGGTGTTCAACCTTCCCAAGTTCTCTCACGTCACCGCTCCTCCGCTCTCTCCACTGGCTTCCAGTTGAAGCTCATCGCTACAAGACCATGGTGCTTGCCTACGGAGCTGTGAGGGGAACGGCACCTCAGTACCTCCAGGCTCTGATCAGGCCCTACACCCAAACAAAGGGCACTGCGTTCATCCACCTCTGGCCTGCTCACCTCCCTACCACTGAGGAAGTACAGTTCCCGCTCAGCCCAGTCAAGAAAACTGTTCGCTGCCCTGGCCCCCAATGGTGGAACAAACTCCTCGACGCCAGGACAGCGGAGTCAATCACCACCTTCCGGAGACACCTGAAACCCCACCTCTTTAAGGGAATACTTAGGATAGGATAAAGTAATCCTTTCCCCTTAAAAGATTTAGATGCACTATTGTAAAAGTGGCTGTTCCACTGGATGTCATAAAGGTGAATGCACCAATTTGTAAGTCGCTCTGGATAAGGCGTCTGCTATGACTTAAATGTAAATGTATAGCCAATGTTGATTAATCTCGCACAGCCGAGGTGGAGAGGAAGTCAGGAAAGTAGATATCACTGTCGTTGCGGTGGAGACTTCGTGTGGGGGAGTTGCATGGAGTATTGTCACAAGCCTTGCATTCCCTCTCAGGTCATCGAGCCTGAGAAGGGAGATATTCAGATTCGAAGGAAGGGATATTGGTTTTGTCAATGTTTTTTGATTGTTTCATTTTGGGGTGGATTAAGTTAGTTTTTCCTATCACTTATGGGTAGTATTTTTTACCTTGTTTTTCTCAACCCTGTCCAGTTGGTGGCGGTAATACATATTTTTGGGTTGTAGTCTGCGCAAACCCACAGAAGAATAAGAAGAATTTACAGAAACTAAACACCATACCCAAACTGGACGTGCGTCCGCTATCGATGGGCATTCCGGCTCTTTTAGGCTCGGCTCACCACGCTTTAAGGTTCTGTGGTAAAGTAATTGTTATATTGATTGTATGTTTAATACTGGGTTTACGCTACACGGAACGAACGGACAAACATCGGTGACAAAAGTCACTTGAGTTCACTGAACTCCTTTACCGGGCAGGACTCTTTTTAGGCCCGAGGTACAGGACATTTCTGGAGGAACCAGAACTCATTGTGATATTATTATATATGTGTGTAATCATTGTTGTTGCTAATACAACCCACGCAACAGAATATAATTGTTTTTGAAGTTCTTTTCAATGTTTTAGGGTTTATGAAAAGTTTATTTCCATCCTGACTTTTACATACGTCCTTTGTATTGGTGTAGACTTGACGGACCAGATGGGACTCATTCCCACCCAAACTAAAAGGAGAAACTAATGTTTTCTCTGGTAGGCACAACCTACCTGGCACCCTATAAATAATAACCTCAAGTCAAAACCGTTACA
>NW_026281651.1:0-5073 GCF_023373465.1 Oncorhynchus keta
TCCAAGATGGCGTAGCAGTCGTACGTATGTTTTGTCTTGTCCCGTCCTGTCTAGTGTAAATATAGTTTTCTTCGTTTATTTTTCTGTATATATTTAGTACATATTTTAATCTCACTCTCAAACTAGAGCTGAATATACTCTCCTGCAACCCGCATCACCCAATGTGGTACGGATCCGCCTTTTCTATACTTTTACATTAGATCCGGAGCCACCATCAGAAGCTAGCCAGCAACTAGCTACTAGCTCGTACTCAGTTAGCCATTGCTAGCGGTCTTCTAAGCTAACTAGAACACCAGCGCGACATCAACCCAGAGCATATCAGACTGCTCTTTCTCTACCACATCTCCGGATTCCTACCGCAAGCTCTGAACCTTTACACCGGATCATCGCAACTAGCTAGCTGCAATTCCGAGTGGCTACTCCTGGCCAACGTCTCTGGCCCAAAACAAGCTACAGTTAGCCTTGAGCTAAGCCCATCTCCCGACTAGCCGAAGAGGCCCAACGATACCTCTTTTGCCAATTGGCCTGGACCCTTTACTGCCGACACGGAGCGCCGCCGATCCATCACGACTGGTCCGCCGACATAATCGTCCGAGGTGGTTTCAACAGGCTTTTTCGTTGCGACATCGCCAAAGACCCATCTGCTGGCCAAGGCCCGCGAGCTTTCTGAAACGCTGTGTCTCCAGCTCACCAGAGCTCCTGTAGCATAATCCTGGGCTACAATTACCCGGGCCCACGACCGGTCTGTCAATGCCACCGCAAGAAGAGGAATAAACAGACTCACCCCATCGCGACGTCCCCCAAAGGTTAGCTCTCTAGCCCTCGCTATCTCCCTACTTGCTATTCGGCCTGCTAACGGCTAGCTTGTCTAGCCCGGGCCTACTGAACTGTTAGCTTGTTAGCACAGGCCTGCTAACCATCTGACTCACCTCATCCCAAACACTTCTGAACCCATTTACTTTCTCTCTCTTTGATTTTTATTTGTTTATACCTTCCGGAAACCTGCCTCACCCACTGTGATACGGATTCGCTATCACTTTTTAATTTTGATTTATTTTTATGACACACTCAAGAACCTCCAGACGCTAACCAGCTAACTAGCTACAAGCTATTTAGTCATTGTTAGTTTAAAAAAAAATAAAAATAAATAAAAAAAAAAAAACCTGGATAACACTCGCCAGCCCAGCTTCCCTGCCCATCCACCGCTGCCCCCTGGACACTGATTTCTTGGCTACATAGCTGACGACGCTGGACTGTCCATTAATCACGGTACCCCATTCTGCTTGTTTGTTTATCTGTCGGCCCAGTTGCCTAGTCAACGCCATTTTACCTGCTGTTTGTTGTGCTAGCTGATTAGCCTCGCCTACTGTTTTTAGCTAGCTTTCCCAATTCAACACCTGTGATTACTGTATGCCTCGCTGTATGTCTCTCCCAAATGTCAATATGCCTTGTATACTGTTGTTCAGGTTAGTTATCATTGTTTTAGTTCACAATGGAGCCCCTAGATCCACTCTGCATACCCTGTTACCTCCTTTGTCCCACCCCCACACATCTGGTGGACCTCACCCATTACAACCAGCATGTCCCAGAGATACAACCTCTCATCATTACCCAGTGCCTGGGCTTACCTCCGCTGTACCCGCACTTCACCATAGCCCCTGCTCCGCGCATTATGCCCTGAATATATTCTACCATGCCCAGAAACCTGCTCCTCTTATCCTCTGCCCCATCGCCCAGGCGACCAGTTTTGATAGCCTTTAGCCGCACCCTCATACTACTCCTCTCTGTTCCAAGGGTGATGGGAGGTAACCCAGGCCCTGCATGCCCCCAGGTACCTCATTTGTTACTTCTGTGATCGAAAAAGTTCTGGTTTTATGCATGTCAACATCAGAAGCTTCTCCTCCCTAAGTTTGTTTTACTCACTGCTTTAGCACACTCTGCTAACCCTGATGTCTCTTGCCGTGTCTGAATCCTGGCTCAGGAAGGCCACCAAAAATTCAGAGATTTCCATACCCAACTATAACATCTTCCGTCAAGATAGAACTGCCAAAGGGGGCGGAGTCGCAGTCTACTGCAGAGATAGCCT
This sequence comes from Oncorhynchus keta, assembly GCF_023373465.1. Lineage (NCBI taxonomy): Eukaryota > Metazoa > Chordata > Actinopteri > Salmoniformes > Salmonidae > Oncorhynchus > Oncorhynchus keta. The sequence goes on from NW_026281651.1 coordinate 2,087, forward strand.
GCAAAGTAATGTCATACTTTCCAGGTCCATACCCAAACAGTTTGAACTACTAATTTTGAAAATTACTCTCTCCAGAAACAAGTCTATCACTGTTGCCGCCTGCTACCGACCCCCGTCAGCTCCCAGCTGCGCCCTGGACACCATTTGTGAATTGATCGCCCCTCATCTAGCTTCAGAGTTTGTTCTGTTAGGTGACCTAAACTGGGATATGCTTAACACCCCGGCAGTCCTACAATCTAAGCTAGATGCCCTCAATCTCACTCAAATCATCAAGGAACCCACCAGGTACAACCCTAACTCTGTAAACAAGGGCACCCTCATAGACGCCATCCTGACCAACTGGCCCTCCAAATATACCTCCGCTGTCTTCAACCAGGATCTCAGCGATCACTGCCTCATCGCCTGTATCCGCCACGGAGCCGCAGTCAAACGACCACCCCTCATCACTGTCAAACGCTCCCTAAAACACTTCTGTGAGCAGGCCTTTCTAATCGACCTGGCCCGTGTATCCTGGAAGGACATTGACCTCATCCCGTCAGTTGAGGATGCCTGGTCATTCTTTAAAAGTAACTTCCTCACCATTTTAGATAAGCATGCTCCGTTCAAAAATGCAGAACCAAGAACAGATACAGCCCTTGGTTCACTCCAGACCTGACTGCCCTCGACCAGCACAAAAACATCCTGTGGCGGACTGCAATAGCATCGAATAGCCCCGTGATATGCAACTGTTCAGGGAAGTCAGGAACCAATACACGCAGTCAGTCAGGAAAGCTAAGGCCAGCTTCTTCAGGCAGAAGTTTGCATCCTGTAACTCCAACTCCAAAAAGTTCTGGGACACTGTGAAGTCCATGGAGAACAAGAGCACCTCCTCCCAGCTGCCCACTGCACTGAGGCTAGGAAACACGGTCTCCACCGATAAATCCATGATTATCGAAAACTTCAATAAGCACTTCTCAACGGCTGGCCATGCCTTCCGCCTGGCTACTCCAACCTCGGCCAACAGCTCCGCCCCCCGTAGTTCCTCACCCAAGCCTCTCCAGGTTCTCCTTTACCCAAATCCAGATAGCAGATGTTCTGAAAGAGCTGCAAAACCTGGACCCGTATAAATCAGCTGGGCTTGATAATCTGGACCCGCTATTTCTGAAACTATCTGCCGCCATTGTCGCAACCCCTATTACCAGCCTGTTCAACCTCTCTTTCATATCGTCTGAGATCCCCAAGGATTGAAAGCTGCCGCAGTCATCCCCTCTTCAAAGGGGGAGACACCCTGGACCCAAACTGCTATAGACCTATATCCATCCTGCCCTGCCTATCTAAGGTCTTTGAAAGCCAAGTCAACAAACAGGTCACTGACCATCTCGAATCCCACCGTACCTTCTCCGCTGTGCAATCTGGTTTCCGAGCCGGTCACGGGTGCACCTCAGCCACACTCAAGGTACTAAATGATATCATAACCGCCATCGATAAAAGACAGTACTGTGCAGCCGTCTTCATCGACCTCGCCAAGGCTTTCGACTCTGTCAATCACCAAATTCTTATCGGCAGACTCAACAGCCTCGGTTTTTCGGATGACTGCCTTGCCTGGTTCACCAATTACTTTGCAGACAGAGTTCAGTGTGTCAAATCGGAGGGCATGCTGTCCGGTCCTCTGGCAGTCTCTATGGGGGTGCCACAGGGTTCAATTCTCGGGCCGACTCTTTTCTCTGTATATATCAATGATGTTGCTCTTGCTGCGGGCGATTCCCTGATCCACCTCTACGCAGACGACACCATTCTATATACTTTCGGCCCGTCATTGGACACTGTGCTATCCAACCTCCAAACGAGCTTCAATGCCATACAGCACTCCTTCCGTGGCCTCCAACTGCTCCTAAACGCGAGTAAAACCAAATGCATGCTTTTCAACCGATCGCTGCCTGCACCCGCATGCCCGACTAGCATCACCACCCTGGATGGTTCCAACCTTGAATATGTGGACATCTATAAGTACCTAGGTGTCTGGCTAGACTGCAAACTCTCCTTCCAGACTCACATCAAACATCTCCAATCAAAAATCAAATCCAGAGTCGGCTTTCTATTCCGCAACAAAGCCTCCTTCACTCACGCTGCCAAGCTTACCCTAGTAAAACTGACTATCCTACCGATCCTCGACTTCGGCGATGTCATCTACAAAATGGCTTCCAACACTCTACTCAGCAAACTGGATGCAGTCTATCACAGTGCCATCCGTTTTGTCACTAAAGCACCTTATACCACCCACCACTGCGACTTGTATGCTCTAGTCGGCTGGCCCTCACTACATATTCGTCGCCAGACCCACTGGCTCCAGGTCATCTACAAGTCCATGCTAGGTAAAGCTCCGCCTTATCTCAGTTCACTGGTCACGATGGCAACACCCATCCGTAGCACGCGCTCCAGCAGGTGTATCTCACTGATCATCCCTAAAGCCAACACCTCATTTGGCCGCCTTTCGTTCCAGTACTCTGCTGCCTGTGACTGGAACGAATTGCAAAAATCGCTGAAGTTGGAGACTTTTATCTCCCTCACCAACTTCAAACATCAGCTATCCGAGCAGCTAACCGATCGCTGCAGCTGTACATAGTCTATTGGTAAATAGCTCACCCTTTTTCACCTACCTCATTCCCATACTGTTTTTATACTGTTTTTATTTATTTACTTTTCTGCTCTTTTGCACACCAATATCTCTACCTGTACATGCCCATCTGATCATTTATCACCAGTGTTAATCTGCAAAATTGTATTATTCGCCTACCTCCTCATGCCTTTTGCACACATTGTATATAGACTGCCCATTTTTTTCTACTGTGTTATTGACTTGCTAAATTGTTTACTCCATGTGTAACTCTGTGTTGTCTGTTCACACTGCTATGCTTTATCTTGGCCAGGTCGCAGTTGCAAATGAGAACTTGTTCTCAACTAGCCTACCTGGTTAAATAAAGGTGAAATAAAAATAAAATAAAAATAAA
>NW_026281652.1:0-8320 GCF_023373465.1 Oncorhynchus keta
CCAAAACATAGAAAAACAAACATAGACTGCCCACCCAACTCACGCCCTGACCATACTAAATAAATACAAAACAAAGGAAGTAAAGGTCAGAGCGTGACATTCCACCCCCAAGGTGGCACTCCGGCCGCAAAAACCTTAACCTATAGGGGAGGGTCTGGGTGAGCGTCTGTCCGCGGTGGCTTGGCGCCTGGCGCGGGCCCGGACCTTCACCATTGTCTTATCCGCCTTATTGTCCACCTCCGTGGCTTTCTAACCATGGCCACCCTTCTCAATGACCCCACTGGACAGAGGGCGGAAGCTCGGGACAGAGGGGCGGAAGCTCGGGACAGAGGGGCGGAAGCTCTGGCTGGCCTCTGGGCTGAGGGGCTCTGGGCTGAGGGGCTCTGGCGGCTCTGGGCTGAGGGCTCTGGCGGCTCTGGGCTGAGGGGCTCTGGGCTGAGGGGCTCTGCGCCCTGGGCTGAGGGCTCTGGCGCCTCTGGGCTGAGGCGGGAGACTCGCAGCGGCGCCGGACAGGCGGGAGACTCCGGCAGGGGAGGAGAGAGACAGCCTGGTGCGTGGGGCTGCCACTGGAACCACCAGGCTGGGGAAACCCTCAAGAGGCTTGGTGTAGGAGGCACCTGAAGGACCGGGCTGTGGGGAGCACTGGAGCTCTGGTGCGCAGCCTTGGCACCACTTCCCAGGCTGGACAACTACTCTAGCCCGGACCTCCAGAGTGCAGGCACAGGTTGAACCGGGCTGTGGGTAAGCACGGGAGACTAGTGCTTACTATCACACCTCTCCTTAGGCTCCACTCCCACATTTGCCCGGCACGAGTGGAGCGCAGGCAGAGGACGCACTGCACCCTCCCAGCGCCCGCGGAGACACAGCACGCAGAGCCGGCGCAGGATACCCTGGACCAAAACTGCGTACCGGCAACCAGACCCGCTGAGCAGGCACCATACGCCCGGCTCGATGCCCACACTCGCATGGCACTTTCGGGGCTGCCCTATAGCGCACCGGGCTATGGGCACGTACTGGCGACACCGTGCGCTTAACCGCATAACACGGTGCCTGACCAGTAATGCGCTGCTTATAATAAGCACGAGGAGTGAGCTCCAGGTCTGCCACCTGGCTTAGTACCATACCTCATCTGCCTCCCAAAAACATTTTTTGGGGCTGCCTCCGTACCTGTCGGCTGCCGTGCTGCCTCCTCATCTCGCCACCGCTCAGCTTTCGCTGCCTCCAGCTCTGCTTTGGGGCGGCGATATTCCCCAGCCTGTGCCCAGGGTCCCTCTCCATTCAGTATCTCCTCCCATGTCCAGGAGTCCTGGGATGCTGGCCTCTGTTGTTGTTGTTGCTGCTGCTGCTGCTGTCGTCGCTGTCCTTTACCACGCCGCTTGGTCCTGGTTGCGTGGGTGATTCTGTCACGTGTCGTCCTCCTCTTCATCTGAAGAGGAGAGGGGGAGAAGGATCAGAGGACATTTACATTACATTTACATTTAAGTCATTTAGCAGACGCTCAACAGTTTTGACTGGGCTGAGCGGGAACTGTACTTCCTCAGTGGTAGGGAGGCGAGCAGGCCAGAGGTGGATGAACGCAGTGCCCTTGTTTGGGTGTAGGGCCTGATCAGAGCCTGGAGGTACTGAGGTGCCGTCTCCTCACAGCTCCGTAGGCAAGCACCATGGTCTTGTAGCGGATGCGAGCTTCAACTGGAAGCCAGTGGAGAGAGCGGAGGAGCGGGGTGACGTGAGAGAACTTGGGAAGGTTGAACACCAGACGGGCTGCGGCGTTCTGGATGAGTTGTAGGGGTTTAATGGCACAGGCAGGAGCCCAGCCAACAGCGAGTTGCAGTAATCCAGACGGGAGATGACAAGTGCCTGGATTAGGACCTGCGCCGCTTCCTGTGTGAGGCAGGGTCATACTCATGGATGTTGTAGAGCATGAACCTACAGGAACGGGCCACCGCCTTGATGTTAGTTGAGAACGACAGGGTGTTGTCCAGGATCACGCCAAGGTTCTTAGCGCTCTGGGAGGAGGACACAATGGAGTTGTCAACCGTGATGGCGAGATCATGGAACGGGCAGTCCTTCCCCGGGAGGAAGAGCAGCCCGTCTTGCCGTATACAAAAACAGTAAACAAAATAACAACCGTGAAGCTAATGCGAGCTGCGCTGAAACAAGCCATCAACATAGACAATCACCCACAAACAAACAGTGCAACCCAGGCTACCTAAGTATGAGTCTCAATCAGAGACAACTAATGACACCTGCCTCTGATTGAGAACCATACTAGGCCGAAACATAGAAATACCCCAAAACATAGAAAAACAAACATAGACTGCCCACCCAACTCATGCCCTGACCATACTAAATAAATACAAAACAAAGGAAATAAAGGTCAGAACGTGACAATCAACCTCACGCAGGCAGCTAAAATGATAAAAGCAGAAATGAAAGACTTTGAACTTGTAGACATATGGAGATTTCACAACAAAAGGTTAAATGAGCCTCATTTTACTCCCCTGTCCATAACAGTTACTCTAGAATCTACTTATTTATTTTCCTGCAGCCAAGGGAAGTTTAACTACTTGGTATAAGTATTTACCAAGATGTATATCAGATAATTCTGCCCTGCTAGCTTCAGTACCCGTCAGTAAAACACAAACACCCTCAAGAAGGTGGAGGATTGGCACATACTTACTAAAAAATGCCACATTTGTAACATTTCTGAACACTCATATCAACATATTTTTTTAGCACCAGTAACAGCTCTGCCTCCCCCCTAATTTTATGGGAAGATCTCCTTTTATACCTGAGGGGGGCAAATCATTTAGTTTAGTTCAGGTGCTCGTAAGATGTATAAGGTTCAGGTAGATTTGTTGGAGAAAGAAATTAGACATCTGGAAAATGAACATAGTATAACATTTAATGACTCAACTCTGCAAAATGTTTAATATAACACCCCGATGACCCACAAAGCAGAAAACGCACTAAGGGGAACAAAACAAAACTACCATGAACATGGAGATAAAGCAGGAAAGTTGCTTGCTTGACAGAAAAGGCGAAGAGGAAACTAGTAGAGTTATTAGCTCTATTAAGCAGCCCGATAACACAGTTGTTCAGGTTCCTGAAGAAATTAGTCTAGTCTTTAGGGAGTTTTATGAAAGAAGTCTGAAGGGGTGCCCATACCACAATGCATGAGTTTTTGAACAAAGTCAATTTACAAGCTTTAACTGATGAGGATAGAGAGTAATTGGAGAAAGAGATCACATCTGAGGAAATTAGGGAAACCATTTTCAACACTGCTGGGGAAAATCACCAGGGTTAGATGAATTCCCTATTGAATTCTATCGATCCTTTTTACCCAAACTAATTGAGCCTCTTTGCAATATGTTTAATTATGCCACAGAGACAGAAAAGCTCCCAGACACACTTGAACAAGCACTGATCACAGTTTTGTTAAAACCTGGGATAGATCCTCTGCTTTGTGGGTCGTATAGACCAGTATCTTTATTGAACACTTCATGTAAGATTCTTGCAAAACACAGAGATCTTAGACTAGATAAGGTTCTTCCAGACTTGGTTGATATGGACTAAACAGGCTTTATAAGAAACCGCCCAGATTATTTAATATTATGCATTATGACCAAGAAACTGTAGTGGTGGCTTCATTAGATGCTTAAAAAGCTTTTGACAATATAGAATGAAACTACCTTTTTTTAGTGAGGATGAATATTGAACCTATGTATGTAGGTCTGATTATTAGATGAATGTACAAATGTCCGGCAGCTCAGACCCTGACTAATGGAAATGTTGCCTCCTAGTTCTCCCTATCATGTGGTACAAGACAGGGTTGTCCCTCTAGTCCTCTCATTTCTTAATTGGCTATCGAGCCACTGGCAGAAGCTTTAAGATATCAACCATCCAGCCATGGTGTTTGTACAAGTGTGCGTGAACATTTGGTCTCGTTAAATGCTGATGACATTTTGCTTTACCTCACTAAACCAGAAATTTCACTCCGAGCCTAAGTTGACATGCTGAAAGAATATGGGACCTTTTCAGGATATAAAAAACCTATTGAAGAGTATAATCATGTCTTTTACAGGGCATCTTTGCAGAACCCAATCTTAGACCATACGTTTTCTTGGAGACCTCAGAAAATGATATATCTAGGATTGCAAATTCCTTCTGAAATGATTAAGACACGTAAACTGAACTATACTCCACTTCTCAAAAAGGTTGGAGAAGATTTGGATAGATGGCAGAATTTACCAATTTCTGGGAAGATGAATATATTACCAACATTTGTGTACCTTTTTCAAACCTTTCCCTTTCCTATTCTCAAAGTTTTTTTCAAACAACTTAGGAAGGTATTTTCATTTCTGTGTAAAGGGACCCCCCCCCCCCAAAGTGAAACTCACAACTTTTTTTGCAAACCATACTCAGAAGGAGGGCTTACTCTACCAGACGTCCAGTTGTATTGCTTGGCATCTCAGTTAAGGGCTGTGTGGGTATGACAAGGTACAACAACATGTTTACCCTTTTTGAGGCAGATAGCAGAAGAGTGTCTTTCCCCTGTTTCATTGGCACCTATAACTTGTATTAGCCCACCTAAAGCTTTGCTAGGTCTCATAGACAACCCTTTTAATTAAAAACACGTTAAATGCTGTATATTGATTGAAGTCTGTAAACAAACAAAGGGCTTAGATCTATATGTGAACAAACACCTTTCTATAATAACCCCATTTTACCCAAAGCCCTGACAGATGTTATTGCATGTTCTTGGTTCAACAAAGGAATTAAAACATTTGGCCATCTGTATAGAGAAGGTGAACTATTATCCTTTCAACAACTGGCATCTCATTTTCAGTTACCTCCAACTCATTTCTTCAAGTACCTACAGGTTAGGCATTATATTGCCATTACTTGCCCAAGGTGTAAAACAGGGCTGGGCACACTTATGCATATGTTTTTGTTCTGCCCTGAACTAGGCAATTATTGGGAAGAAAGTATACAGATCTTATCACAGGTCACTAATATGACTGTACCACTAGATCCTTTTTGAATTTACTGATGTCTGGGGGGATTTTCAGCAGTTTCACCTTAGCTGCCTTATTATAATTTTTTTCATTAATGTATTATTATTATTAGTATTATGATTTGTTTTTGTGTTGAATCATTTTGTTTCGTTTGTTGTTGTTGTTGTTATTCATTGAAGCTAATACCGGTAGAGAGGAGGGAAGGGGGTGTTCATGTGTTGGGGGGTTACACAATGTGCTCCCATTATTGTGTAGGTGGAAAAACGGGGCATTATCTGCCATATTTTGCTGATCTTTAAATTGTAAAAATGGCAATAAATATCTTGTAAAACATATATTTTTTAAATTACACACCTCACCACCATGCTCATTACTGAGGTTACAGTATATGTTTCATATTGTGTCATGTTCTAAGTCAAGCAAATGACAGCTAGTTGTCAGATGTTAAACACTGATAAAAGTACAGTAAATATATTCAATATATTTCTGTTTACTATCTTTTGACTCTCATGAGGCTATCTTTATTCTGTCTTGAAGTAGACATCTTATCATGTTTGCCTAATCCTCCTGAACAAACTAACAAAACAAGAAATGTGAAAACTCAACAAATTACAGTCCTATCCGGTGCACACAGAGACAGGAACAATCCACCAACAACACACAGAAACTCAGGTCATTTGGCAGGATCTCAATCAGAGATAACTACGACACCTGCCCTGATTGGGAGAAAACCATAACAGGCCTAAAACATAGAAATTCCCAAAACCTAGACAAACAAACATAGACTGCCCACTAACTTCACGCCTGACTATACTAACACCAACACAAACATGAAAATAAAGGGTCGAACGATATACCTCCAAAGAGCAGATCGCCAGAAATTTTGACTTATAGGGGGAGGGGGTCTGGGTGGATGCTTGTCCGGCGGGTATGTTCTGGCTGCTGGACGCGGACTCCATTCACTTGTCTTTGGTCCGGCTTTATTTTCCGCCCCGTGGTTTTCATCATGGCAACTCCTTGACCCCACTGACTTACTCGGGACAGAGGGTGCCAGGGGCTCTGGACAGAGGGACAGGGGCTCTGGGACAGAGGGACAGGGGCTCTGGCGCCTCTGGGCTGAGGGGCTCTGGCGCCCTGGGCTGAGGGGCTCTGGCGCTGCGCCCTGGGCTGGCAGGGGCCCTGGCGCCTCTGGGCTGAGGGGCTCCGCAGCGGCGCCCCGGACAGGGGAGGCCCGGTGGCGCCCTACGGCGGAGGGGCTCGGCGCCCCTGACTGGCGGAGGCCCGCAGCGGCGCCCGGACAGGCGGGACGCTCCGCAGTGGCGCCGGACAGGCGGATGCCCGCAGCGGCGCCGGACAGGCGGGACGCTCCGCAGCGGCGCCGGACAGGCGGGACGCTCCGGCAGCGGCGCACGGACAGGCGGGACGCTCCGCAGCGGCGCAGGACAGGCGGGACGCTCCGCAGCGGCGCCGGACAGGCGGGACGCTCCGGCAGCGGCGCTCGGACAGGCGGGACGCTCCGCAGCGGCGCCAGACAGGCGGGACGCTCCGGCAGCGGCGCCGGATGGGCGGGACGCCCGGCAGCGGCGCCGGACAGGCGGGAGCACCTGCAGAGAGGAGACAGAGAGACAGCCTGGTGCGTGGAGCTGCTACAGGAGGTGCGGCGCCGGACAGGCGGGACGCTCCAGCAGCGGCGCCCGGACAGGCGGGAGGCTCCGGCAGCGGCGCCCCGGACAGGCGGGAGGCTCCCGGCAGCGGCGCCGGACAGGCGGGAGGCTCCGGCAGCGGCGCCGGACAGGCGGGGAGGCTCCGGCAGCGGCGCCGGACAGGCGGGAGGCTCCGGCAGCGGCGCCCGACAGGCGGGAGGCCTGGCAGCGCGCCGGACAGGCGGGGAGGCTCCGGCAACGGCGCCCGGACAGGCGGGAGGCTCCGCAACGGCGCCGGACAGGCGGGACGCTCCGGCAGCAGCGCCGACAGGCGGGACGGCTCCGGCAGCGGTGCCGGACAGGCGGGAGCACCTGCAGGGAGGAGATAGAGAGACAGCCTGGTGCGTGGGCTGCCACAGGAACTACCAGGCTGGGGAGACTTTCAGGAGGCTTGGTGTTAGGAGGAGCCTGAAAGACCGGGCTGTGGGGAGCACTGGAGCTCTGGTGCGCAACCCTGGCACCACTTCCCCAGGCTGGACAACTACTCGAGCCCGGACCTCCAGAGTGCAGGCACAGGTTGAACCGGGTCGTGGGTAAGCACGGGAGACTCTAGTGCTGACACGCACCTCTCCCCTAGGCTCCACTCCCACAGTTGCCCGGCACGAGCGGGAGCGCAGAGGACGCACTGCACCCTCCCAGCGCCCCGGAGACACAGCACGCAGAGCCGGCGCAGGATAACCTGGACCAAGACTGCGCACCGGCGACCAGACCCGCTGAGCAGGCACCATACGCCCTGGCTCAATGCCCAAACTCGCATGGCACTCTCGGGGCTGTCCTATAGCGCACCGGGCTATGGACACGCACTGGCGACACCGTGCGCCAACCGCATAACACGGTGCCTGACCAGTAATGCGCTGTTTATCATAAGCACGAGGCGGAGCCCAGGCTCCGGCTACTCCGGCTTGGTACCGCACCCGTGTGCCCCCCAAAAAAAAAAATAAATTTGGGGGCCGCCTCTCGTATCTGGCTGCACTGCCGTGCTGGCTCCTCATATTGCCGCCGCTCAGCTCTCGCCGCCTCCAGCTCTGCTTTGGGGCTGCGATTTCTCCCCAGCCCGCGTGCCCAGGGTCCCTCTCCGTTCAGCATCTTGCTCCCATGTCCAGGAGTCCTGTGATGGTGGCCTCTGTTGCTGATGCTGCTGCTGTCGTCGCTGTCCTTACCACGCCGCTTGGTCCGGATCTTTGGTGGGTGATCTCTGTATCGAGGTTTCCTCCTCTTCCTCCGAAGAGGAGAGGCGTAAACGGATCAGAGGACAATACGCGCGTGGTAATTTTCCATGGTACTTTTTAATGCTATAAGGTACACATGAACAAAACTAACAAAACAAGAAATGTGAAAACTCAAAAAACAGTCCTATCTGGTGCACACACGAGACAGGAAACAATCACCCACAAACACACAGTGAAACCCAGGCCACCTAAGTATGATTCTCAATCAGAGACAACTAATGACACCTGCCTCTGATTGAGAACCATACTAGGCCGAAAACATAGAAATTCCCAAAACCTAGACAAACAAACATAGACTACCCACCCAACTCACGCCCTGACCATACTAACTAAACACAAAACACAGAAAATAAAGGTCAGAACGTGACAC
>NW_026281653.1:0-12767 GCF_023373465.1 Oncorhynchus keta
ATATTCCATTCACCCTGTTCAATGTAACAGTGATAGGTTTGGACTACTACATGATACTAACATGTTCCCTATACCCATCATGAGGTAGACAAGACAACCTAGTCTATGAATGAAAGTTTACAATGTAGGTGCACACAGGTTGAGAGAAAATTTTAAGGTGACAGACAGTGACACATTCAATACCACTCTCACCTACTGATCTAGAATGTAATCATTAGTCCAGCAGTTGCAAACAAGAGTTGTTTAAAAACAAATTCAGGTATGTTTATCACCGTTTTGTTCCAGGGAAGAAATGTTTTTCAACAGAATCGTCGGAATGAATACACCCCTGATCATGTGTAAACACAGTTCACTTTCATTACAGCCACGTTGTATTCCTTCTCTCCTCCTCTCAGGAGCTTCCCCTTCCTCCTCTGAGGAGCCTCCCCTTCCTCCTCTGAGGAGCCACCCCTTCCTCCTCTCAGGAGCCTCCCCTTCCTCCTCTCAGGAGCTTCCCCTTCCTCCTCTGAGGAGCCTCCCCTTCCTCCTCTGAGGAGCTTCCCCTTTCTCCTCTGAGGAGCATCCCCTTCCTCCTCTCAGGAGCCTCCCCTTCCTCCTCTGAGGAGCCTCCACTGCACCCAAAGGAAGCATTGGAGTCAACATGGGCCAGCATCCCTGTGGAAAGCTTTCGACACCTTGTCGAGTCCATGCCCCGGTGAATTGAGGCTATTCTGAGGGAGAAAGGGGAGGGTCCAACTCCATATTAGGAAGGTGTTCGAAATGTTTGGTATAATCAGTTGATATATCTGCCATTTAGCAGACACTTTTATCCAAAGGGATTTGCAGTCATGTGTACAAACACTTTACATATGGGTGGTCCCAGGAATCAAACCCACTACCCTGGTTTAACAAGCACTATACTCCACCAACTGAGCTCAGGACCACAAGGAATGATCAAGGAATGACGCAGATAAACACACACAGCCTGAGTTTCAAAAATATAATTGAATCAAAGACCGTAACATTGAAACTGACATACTTCATATTTAGTAACAATCAAATATTATTTGTCACATGCGCTGAATACAACAGGTGTGGATCTTAACGTGAAATGCTTACTGACAAGCCCTTAACCAACAACGTAGATAAGAAAAATAAGGGTTAAGAAAATATTCCCAAAATAAAACGTTTAAAAAAGTAACATAAAAAACAATAACGAGACAAAATACAGGGGGTACCAGTACAGAGTTAATGTGGAGGCTATATACAGGGGGTACCAGTACAGAGTCAATGTGGAGGCTATATACAGGAGGTACCAGTACAGAGTCAATGTGGAGGCTATATACAGGGGGTACCAGTACAGAGTCAATGTGGAGGCTATATACAGGAGGTACCAGTACAGAGTCAATGTGGAGTCACAAATACAGGAGGTACCAGTACAGAGTTAATGTGGAGGCTATATACAGGAGGTACCAGTACAGAGTCAATGTGGAGGCTATATACAGGGGTACCAGTACAGAGTCAAGTGGAGGTACTGAGGTACAGACAGAGTCAGGTGGAAATAAAATACATACAGATTTATACAGTTTATTTAATGAGGCTTAATGACTAAAAGCACTGCTATTTTTGTAAACATGAGACAAGTTAAGGCATATGCATGTTTTAAATGAACTTTAAGTAGCCTTTATTTGATTTGAGATAATCATTTCTAAGACAGGATTGTGTCACATCTGGGGAAGTGGACCAAAGCATTTCTGCAGCATTGAAGGTCCTAAAGAACACAGTGGCTGCCAATTGAATCCATTTTAGAATATTCCAGTAAATTCAGGAAGTAAACTGAAAATTCCAATTCTCTATGGTTTTCTATGGTTTACTTTCTGAATTGACTGGAAATTAAATGGAATTGACTCCAAACCTGGTTTTACTACAAATCTGTCAACTTCATCATTTAGTCAATCGATGTTATAACGCATAAAGCTCACATATGTGCTTGTTCTCATTCAGAGTAAATTATTCTAATTGAATAAAACAGAATTAAACAAATCAAATGTATTATGCACCTGAATAACTTCAACAACCTGGTTGATTCTCTGGTTGATTCTCTGCTCAACACTGACTGTGAATCAATCTGGTTGATTCTCGATTCTCGCTCAACAACACAAATCAATCTGGTTGCTACATTCTCTGTCCAGGCTGTCAATCTGGTTGATTCTTTTGTCATCAACACTGCTGTGAATCAAACACAACAGTGCTGCACTGGTTGTCTCTGGTTGAGAGACTGTGAATCAATTGATTCTTTGCTAAAACCTGACTTCAATAGTGATTCTGAACACTGACTGTGAATCAATCATTCTCTGGTTGATTCTCTGCTCAACAACACTGACTCGTGACTGGCTTCCTGCTCAACACTCTTCAATCTAGTGGGCTCAACAACACTGACTGGAATCAATCTGGGACTGGGATTCTCTGCTCAACACTGACTGTGAATCAACTGATTCTTTGCTCAACAACACTGGTGAATCAATCTGGTAGCTCAACACTCTGTGAATCCATTCTTGTTTTCTGCTCAACAACACTGACTGTGAATCAATCTGGTTGTCTGGAGTCAACACTTGTGTGAATCATCTGTATCTTTGCTCAACAACACTGACTGTGAAGAATCTGGTTATTCTCTGTAGAAAGTGATTCTCTGGTGGCTCAACAACACTGATGAATCAATCTGGTTGATTATTTGCTCCAGCACTGACTTGGTTGATTCTCTGGTTGATTCTCTGCTCAACAACACTGATCGCGTCAAACTTTGCTGTGTGTCCAGGCTGTCACTTCTGTCATCAGCTACTAACACCAGTGCTGCACCTTTGTCCTTGAGAGACTGGATGACGGCTTCCTGCTCCCTCTTCCATAGTGAGAACACTGATGGCTCAACATGGTTTTCTGAGAGACTGGATGACGGCTTCCTGCTCCCTCTTCCATAGTGGGAACACTGATGGCTCAACATGGGCTTCCTGGTTATGAAAGAAAGTGTGGTGGTCAATGGTAGCCTCTCCCATTGTTTGAAGCAGTTGGAGTCTTTGTTGGCATGTATCCAGACCCCAGAATGGTAGTAGAAAGGAGGCTGTTCCCCGCATGCTTCCTCACAATCATTGTCTGGATCGACCACTCCCCCACCTGACCACAGGACCAGTATTGCTGTCTGATCTTCATTCCTACAGCCTTCATCTCCATCCCTGGTGTCTCTTCACTGTCTGATCTTCATTCCTACAGCCTTCATCACCACCATCCCTGTCTGATCTTCAGTCTCTTCACTGTCTGATCTTCATTCCTACAGCCTTCATCACCATCCCTGGAGTCTCTTCACTGTCTGATCTTCATTCCTACAGCCTTCATCACCATCCCTGGAGTCTCTTCACTGTCTGTTCTTCATTCCTCACCATCCCAGCCTTCATCACCATCCCTGAGTCTCTTCACTGTCTGATCTTCATTCCTACAGCCTTCATCACCATCCCTGGAGTCTCTTCACTGTCTGATCTTCATTCCTACAGCCTTCATCACCATCCCTGGAGTCTCTTCACTGTCTGATCTTCATTCCTACAGCCTTCATCACCATCCCTGGAGTCTCTTCACTGTCTGATCTTCATTCCTACAGCCTTCATCACCATCCCTGGAGTCTCTTCACTGTCTGATCTTCATTCCTACAGCCTTCATCACCATCCCTGGAGTCTCTTCACTGTCTGATCTTCATTCCTACAGCCTTCATCACCATCCCTGGAGTCTCTTCACTGTCTGATCTTCATTCCTACAGCCTTCATCCCCATCCCTGGAGTCTCTTCACTGTCTGATCTTCATTCCTACAGCCTTCATCCCCATCCCTGGAGTCTCTTCACTGTCTGATTCACTGTCTGATCTTCATTCCTACAGCCTTCATCTCCATCCCTGGAGTCTCTTCACTGTCTGATCTTCATTCCTACAGCCTTCATCTCCATCCCTGGAGTCTATTCACTGTCTGATCTTCATTCCTACAGCCTTCATCTCCATCCCTGGAGTCTCTTCACTGTCTGATCTTCATTCCTACAGCCTTCATCCCCATCCCTGGAGTCTCTTCACTGTCTGATCTTCATTCCTACAGCCTTCATCTCCATCCCTGGAGTCTCTTCACTGTCTGATCTTCATTCCTACAGCCTTCATCTCCATCCCTGGAGTCTCTTCACTGTCTGATCTTCATTCCTACAGCCTTCATCTCCATCCCTGGAGTCTATTCACTGTCTGATCTTCATTCCTACAGCCTTCATCTCCATCCCTGGAGTCTATTCACTGTCTGATCTTCATTCCTATCCCAGCCTTCATCTGATCTTCATCCCAGAGTCTATTCACTGTCTGATCTTCATTCCTACAGCCTTCATCACCATCCCTGGAGTCTATTCACTGAGTAAGTAAAGATAGTTTAAGAAACCTCTCCCATTCTACTTCTCTATTATCTTTGTTTAGAAATAGTCATTTGTGTGACCTAATGATTTTCCCTACAATTTATTTTAAGGATTTAGAAATATTGAAAATGTAGAACGAGGAATGTCAGAGTCTGGAATATAAATATATACAGTTGGTTTAAAATGTATATGATGGTGTATCTAGACATTATGGACCGTATATGAATATAAAGGTGTGTACAGCAGTAGTTATATAGGATGAGCCTTGACTAGAATACAGGATGGAGTATAACAGAGTTACACAGCGCAGTGTAGACAGTCTGAATTCCTGAAGCATTGAGTGATGAGCACATATCTTTATAGTTTTCTGTTCCTGGGTGGGATTTTATTCATACAAGGACACAGGTGTAAATTGGTTTGCAACACAGGATGATAGTCCCAAGAACAGGAGCTTATAATAGGACAGTTTCACAAGGTTAGTCACATACTCAGTTATGTGGACACACAAACAATTAACATTTTCCATTACAGAGTCTGAACATTTTCATTTCATTAAATCATCAGTGGGCCAACAATGCAAATGTCAACAATGGAACTAATGCATCACATCCAAATATCACTTGATTATCTGTAGTGCTGGAGGAATGACACACCCAGATAAACACACAAAGAGTTTTAAAAAGGACAATTTAAACACATGGAATCTGATCTACTCTATATTCAAACTGACAGACTCCATATTCAATTCATGTTTTCTAATAAAAACAAACAAATATATGTTTGAGTATACCCTGTACCATTTAATTTCATCTGGTAAAGACAGGTAAACACATTGTCAGTCAACAATATAAGACAACAGGAGCACTGTGTATGTTCTCTGATGAATTTTAAGTCAATGTGATGTGAAATATCAATATTACAAGTAATTCTTCTCTTTTGTGTGGATTCTCTCATGACGTTGAAGTGCCTGTGATGAGTAATATGTTTTCCCGGCCCCCCACAAGAGTCGCTGGTGCGCGATGAGACAAGGATATCCCTACCGGCCAAACCCTCCCTATCAATATACACGCTAAGAGAAGTCATTTCTCTCTCCTGTGTGGATTCTCTAAAGACGTTTAAGTGACTGTTATGAGTAAAATGTTTTCCCACAGTCTGACCTTTTGTAAGCATTCTCCGCTGTGTGCAGTCTCATGTGTTCTTTCAGGCTTCCTAAATGGGCAAAAGCTTTGCACCCTGGGAGGAGTGGAAAGGCTTCTCCCCTGTGTGTATTCTCTCGTGTCGTTTCAGGTTCCCTACATTGTTAAAACTCTTTCCACACTGGGAGCAGTGATAAGGCTTCTCCCCTGTGTGTATTCTCTCATGTTGTTTCAGCTCCTTTGACCGGATGAAACACTTTCCACACTGGGAGCAGTGGTAAGGCTTCTCCCCTGTGTGTATTATCTCATGTTGTTTTAGGTTCCCTAAATTGTTAAAATCTTTCCACACTGGTAGCAGTGGTAAGGCTTTCTCCTGTGTGTATTCTCTCATGTTGTTTCAGGTCCTGAACGGTTGAAACTCTTTCCACACTGGGAGCAGCGGTAAGGCTTCTCTCCTGTGTGTATTCTCTCATGTAGTTTCAGGTCACGCTTTCCGGTTGAAACTCTTTCCACACTGGGAGCAGTGGTAAGGCTTCAAATCTCCTGTGTGTATTCTCTCATGTAGTTTCAGCTCCCCTGAACAGACGAAACACTTTCCACATTGGGAGCAGTGGTAAGGCTTTTCCTGTGTGTATTCTCTCATGTTGGTTCAGGCTTGCTTTCCGGTTGAAACTCTTTCCACACAGTGGTAGGGCTTCTCCCTGTGTGTATTCTCTCGTGTTGGTTCAAGGCTTCTCTTTCACTGGGAGCAGTGTAATTCTCCTGTGTGTATTCTCTCATGTTGTTCAGTTTCAGACGAAACACTTTCCACATTGGGAGCAGTGGAAGGCTTCTCCTGTGTGTATTGAAACTCTTTCCACACTGGGAGCAGTGATAAGGCTTCTCTCCTGTGTGTATTCTCTCATGTAGTTTCAGGTTCCCTAAATTGTTAAAACTCTTTCCACATTGGGAGCAGTGATAAGGCTTCTCTCCTGTGTGTATTCTCTCATGTAGTTTCAGGTTCCCTAAATTCTTAAAACTCTTTCCACATTGGGAGCAGTGGTAAGGCTTCTCTCCTGTGTGTATTCTCTCATGCTGTTTCAGCGTCCCTGAAAACTCTTTCCACAATGGGAGCAGTGGTAAGGCTTCTCTCCTGTGTGTATTCTCTCATGTAGTAGAAACTCTTTCTGGGAGTAGTGGTAAGATTTCTCCCCTGTGTGTATTATCTCATGAGCTTTCAGGTGTGTTTTTTAAAACGAAACACTTTCCACACTGGGAGCAGTGGTAAGGCTTCTCCCCTGTGTGTATTCTCTCGTGTTGGTTCAGGCTTGCTTTCCGGCGGAAACTCTTTCCACACTGGGAGCAGTGGTAGGGCTTCTCCCTGTGTGTATTCTCTCGTGTTGGTTCAGGCTTGCTTTCCGGCTGAAACTCTTTCCACACTGGGAGCAGTGGTAAGGCTTCTCTCCTGTGTGTATTCTCTCATGTTGGTTCAGCTCCCCTGAACAGACGAAACACTTTCCACATTGGGAGCAGTGGTAAGGCTTCTCTCCTGTGTGTATTCTCTCATGTTGTTTTAGGTTCCCTAAATTGTTAAAACTCTTTCCACACAGGGAGCAGTGATAAGGCTTCTCTCCTGTGTGTATTCTCTCATGTAGTTTCAGGTTCCCTAAATTGTTAAAACTCTTTCCACATTGGGAGCAGTGATAAGGCTTCTCTCCTGTGTGTATTCTCTCATGTAGTTTCAGGTTCCCTAAATTCTTAAAACTCTTTCCACATTGGGAGCAGTGGTAAGGCTTCTCTCCTGTGTGTATTCTCTCATGCTGTTTCAGCGTCCCTGAATGGTTGAATCTCTTTCCACAATGGGAGCAGTGGTAAGGCTTCTCTCCTGTGTGTATTCTCTCATGTAGTTTCAGGGATGTTTTCCGGTTGAAACTCTTCCTGCACTGGGAGCAGTGGTAAGATTTCTCCCCTGTGTGTATTATCTCATGAGCTTTCAGGTGTGTTTTTTGAACGAAACACTGTCCACACTGGGAGCAGTGGTAAGGCTTCTCCCCTGTGTGTATTCTCTCATGAGCTTTCAGGTGTACTTTCTGGTTAAAACTCTTTCCACAGTGGGAGCACTGGTGTCGTCTTGCTGGTTTAAATCGTCCCTGGCTCTGGTTCCTCTGAGTCTGGTCTTTCTCCTGCCAAATACAGTGTTATTTTTACATTACTTATTTTATTCATCCTGTTTTACAAGTCAGAACACAAAAACCTAGACAGTTCTAGGACACTGAAGACACAGACGTCCCTGGATTCCAATTGAACAGGTGGTTCTAAATATATAACTTTCATAGCTGTATGATACAGAATGTGACCTACACACTTCCTTAAACATAAAATAACTAAAGAAGTAATTTTGTGTGGAAGTCCAAAACTTGTTTTTACGTCGCAGATACAAAGCACATCAGTAACATCTCCCCGTTGTTGAAAGGGTTCGACACATTGCTGTTTAAATGGACCAATTTCTTATTTAGACATTCACAGATTTTCAACATTTTGATTATCGCTGATGTCATATTTTGGGTAAATGTTCCTAAAACTGATAGTAACAACAAAAAACAAAAATATAAACGCAACATGTAAAGTGTTGGATGTTTCATGAGCTGAAAAAAAAGATTACAGAATTTTTTACATCCCTGTTAGTCAACATTTATTCTTAGGTTAGGATAGAAAACACAAAAGTTTCCAAAACTGTAAAAATAGTCTGTGAATAGAACATAACTGATAATGCAGGCGAGAGCCTGAGAAAAATCCAATCAGGAAGTGACTCTTATTTTGAAGCCTCTGCGTTCCTATGCATCCCTATTGACCATTGAAAGGGATATCAACCATATTCCTTTTTCTATGGCTTCCCTCATGTGTCTTCAGTCACTAGACATAGTTTCAGGCTTTTATTTTGAAAAATGAGCGTGAACGACAACATTGCGTCAGTGGTCAGGTGGTGGCTCTCAAGAGTGATTTGTGCGTAATAGACAAAGGCGGCCATTGTGCCTCTCGCTCCTCGTGAAAAGCCAATTGTCGGTTGATATATTATCGAATAAATATTTGAAAAACACCTTGATGATTGATTATAAAAAACGTTTGCCGTGTTTCTGTCGATATTATGGATCTAATTTTGATTTTTCGGCGTTGCCGTGACCGCAACTTCCGGTGGATTTCTCAACAAAACGTGAAGAATAAACGGAGGTATTTCGGCTATAAAAAATTATCTTTATGGAACAAAATTAACATTTGCTGTCTAACTGGGAGTCTCGCAGTGAAAACATCCTTTAAGCTCATCAAGGTAAACGATTTAATTGGATTGCTTTTCTGATTTTCGTGACCAAGTTCCTTGCTGCTATCGATAAACTTACACAAATGCTTGTCTTGCTTTGGCTGTAAAGCATAATTTCAAAATCTGAGATGACAGGGTGATTAACAAAAGGCTAAGCTGTGTTTCACAATATTTCACTTGTGATTTCATGAATATTAATATTTTCTAGTAAGATTTTTTGTCCGTTGCGTTATGCTAATTCGCAAGTGTATTATGCAAGTGTACAAGCTTAACTTCTTGTTAATCTAGCCACCGTGTCAGATCTCAAAAAGGCTTTGTGGCAAAAGCAAACTATGCGATTATCTGAGGACAGCACCCCATCAAACAAACACATGACAATCATATTTCATCCCGCCAGGCGCGACACAAACCTCAGAAATAACGATATAATTTGTGCCTTACCTTTGAAGAGCTTCTTCTTTTGGCACTCCAATATGTCCCATAAACATCACAAATGGTCCTTTTCTTCGATTAATTCCGTCGTTATATCTCCAAAATGTCCATTTATTTGGCGCGTTTGATTAAAAAAAAAACACTGGTTCCAACTCGCCCAGCATGACTACAAAATATCTAATACGATACCTGTAAATGCTGTCCAAACATTTGAAACAACTTTCCTAATCCAACTTTAGGTATTTTAAAACGTAAATAATCGAGAAAATTTAAGATGGGATAAACTGTGTTCAATACCGGATAAAAACAACGTGAAGCGCGTGACCTGGAGCGCGCATCAAAACATTAGAGAGCACTAGGCTGGACCCTCGTTCTGAATAGCCGAACTTCTTCATTTCTCTAAAGAAAAACATCAACCAATTTCTAAAGACTGTTGACATCTAGTGGAAGCAATAGGAACTGCAACCAAGTGCCACAGAAAAGTGCCACACAAAACCATTTGAAAACAGAGTCACCTCAACAACAAAAATTCCTCCTGGATGGTTTGTCCTCGGGGTTTCACCTGCCAAATAAGTTATGATATACGCACAGACATTATTTTAACAGTTTAAGAAACTTTAGAGTGTTTTCTATCCAAACCTACCAATTATATGCATATCCTAGCTTCTGGGCAGGTAGCAGGTAGTTTACTTTAGGAACGCCAGTCAGTTATTCAGCCAGACCTATATGCCATCTCTTTTGCCTCCCTCTTCATCATACCATTTTTAAATTCCTCATCAATCCCGTGGATTTAACAGTCATTTTCTTAATGGGTGCATGCTTATTAGGAACTGGGATAAGCAATTTCATAAACGTGTCAAGGGCAGCGTCTGGTTGCTCGTCATTACACACCACGGACCAACAAATATTGTTTCCATTGTTGGAATCGGCTAAACTTTTGAACATGGAGACATTAAAAAGTGATAGGAAGTTAGGAAACAATTATATGATCTCTTATATAGAACATTAGGCCCAGCCTTTTGGAACGTTGGTTGTCCTAGATATGACTACTATATTGTGATCACAACATCCGATGAATTTGAATACTGCTTTCAAACAAATTTCTGCAGCAATAGTAAAGATATGATCAAAATATGTTGATGATTTAATTTCTATACTGTTTGTAACTACCCTGGTAGGTTGATTGATAACCTGAACCAGGTTGCAGGCACTGGTTACAGTTCAAAGCTTTCTCTTGAGTGGGCAGCCTGATCACAGCTTTGCTCCAGTATTAGTTAATTAATTAACAGTGTCTTGAGTTTAGTTTGCCTGTTCTACAGTCTTGTAAAGATAGGGGGGTTGACTGGGACAGGCAATGTAACATCCATAATGTTTTATGGAAATGTTTTTGTAAAACAAGCATCTTACATCGATCGGATCATTGAAACTTTCTCTCTAAAGCGGACTTTCATCAAGGTTTTATATGGTCTATTGGTTTCTCTCTTTTCATTGGCAGAATCATTTTTCAGTGTTATGATATTCATAACATCCATATACACCAGTCTATCTTCCTGTCAACTAACTGAACTCTGCTGGTTGTCCTGGAAACAGATACCAGTGGACAGATCTATTTATTTGTTCAAACTGAAACTCCAGCACTTACTTGGAGTCAAATCTGATCCTTTCCTCTCTTCTCCTCCTCCCACAGTTCCACTCAGCCCCGTTGTTTTCCTGCAGTCCACCAGCAGCACAGACAACCTCTTCATACCCAGCAGTAAGGTGCTACCGGGAGAGGCACGACACTGGGACTCCAGGAGGGAGGAAGGGCGAGCGTTGTCCTGGTAACCATAAAGAGGAGACACAGACACATATCATTATGGATGCTGATGTCACTGTTGACATAAAGTGCTTTACAGAAACACAGCCCAGACCCAGAGAGAGCAAGCTGTATGCTAGACCAGACCAAGCTGTATGCTAGACCAGACCAAGCTGTATGCTAGACCAGACCAAGCTGTATGCTAGACCAGACCAAGCTGTATGTTAGACCAGACCAAGCTGTATGCTAGACCAGACCAAGCTGTATGCTAGACCAGACCAAGCTGTATGCTAGACCAGACCAAGCTGTATGCTAGACCAGACCAAGCTGTATGCTAGACCAGACCAAGCTGTATGCTAGACCAGACCAAGCTGTATGCTAGACCAGACCAAGCTGTATGCTAGACCAGACCAAGCTGTATGCACAGCTGTATAGACCAGACCAAGCTGTATGCTAGACCAGATCAAGCTGTATGCTGACCAGACCAAGCTGTATGCTAGACCAGATCAAGCTGTATGCTAGACCAGACCAAGCTGTATGCTAGACCAGACCAAGCTGTATGCTAGACCAGACCAAGCTGTATGCTAGACCAGACCAAGCTGTATGCTAGACCAGATCAAGCTGTATGCTAGACCAGACCAAGCTGTATGCTAGACCAGACCAAGCTGTATGCTAGACCAGACCAAGCTGTATGCTAGACCAGACCAAGCTGTATGCTAGACCAGACCAAGCTGTATGCTAGACCAGATCAAGCTGTACCATTTGGTGTTCTGATCCGGAGAGACTCTTCACTGCCTCGTCAGCATCAGGATGTTGTTGAGGCTCCCCAGAGGATCCACGATAGACATGTCTCTCTCCTGTGTGAATGAGAACATCAAACAGATGGTAAACTTATGACCATCTATTGCAATCAGAGTCTTACAAGAGGCATGCATATGTCTAAAATGGCCACTTTCATCATGATTTCCTAAAATATTCCTAAAAAATTCCACAAAATGGGTGGCTTTTGCGTCCCTTTGTTATTTTAAGTAGAACA
Source organism: Oncorhynchus keta (assembly GCF_023373465.1). Taxonomy (NCBI): domain Eukaryota; kingdom Metazoa; phylum Chordata; class Actinopteri; order Salmoniformes; family Salmonidae; genus Oncorhynchus; species Oncorhynchus keta. Next base: position 12,098 of record NW_026281653.1, read on the forward strand.
TATTGTAGCGACCCGCACAGACAGCTGTGTGTTATGTGTTAGGCTAGGGGGTGGTTGTGTTGTACTGACCAGTACCCGGTGTTCGCGGGGTCCGACATGTCAATCAACCTGCTATCTGCCAATCACGGGAATGCCTGGAATGTTCTGATGCCGGGCATCCTGGTGGTTGGCGGAGTGGCGTGGAGGGGGGTTGGGCAGGGGGGTGGAGCATTGGAAGTTAAGACCAGGTTCAGCCTTTGTTCTCTCTCTCTTACGTCTGGGCTTCACAAGAGAAGGTCACGATTGGCTTGTGGGTTATCTGTCATCTATTTGGCGTGTGCTACGGCCCAAACAGTAGCCTGTGTAAAGTTGGTTTAATAAACCGTCAATTCGCAAACTCAAGCCTCTGTCTGGACAATTGTTCATTTATGATCTAGTCAGGTCATTACATTGGTGTCAGAAAGTAAAAACGTTGATACAAGTTAGCCAGCTAGCTAGCTGACTTATGTGGCTAGCTACCGTAGGTGAGAACGGGGATTGAAAATGCCGAGGGAATCCAGTGAAGGTGGAGATAGGGGACGATTATGGCCAAGGAGGTGCGTGTGAATGGACGTCGGGGCTCTGTCTGAGGAGATCGCCAGGGGCGTCGGAGCGCAGAGGCCGCTTGAGGGAGGACGTTAGAGCGATGGCG
>NW_026281654.1:0-45343 GCF_023373465.1 Oncorhynchus keta
CCAACACTGACTACAGACCACGGCACTTCAAACAGTTTCTCTAAATATTTTACTCTGAAGTCAAATCATATAACTGACTGAGTTGATGTGATACTGTCTTATTGATCACATCATACTGTCCTATTGATCACATCATACTGTCCTATTGATCACATCATACTGTCTGTCCTATTGATCACATCATATAACTGACTGAGTTGATGTGATACTGTCCTATTGATCACATCATACTGTCTTATTGATCACATCATACTGTCTTATTGATCACATCATACCGTCTTATTGATCACATCATACTGTCTTATTGATCACATCATACTGTCTTATCGATCACATCATACTGTCTTATTGAGTCACATCATATAACTCACCGAGTTGATGTGATACTGTCCTGTTAATGCTAAACTGAATCTCTATACAACATGACAAATGTCTGTCTGTCTGTCTGTCTGTCTGTCTGTCTGTCTGTCTGTCGTCTGTCTGCCTGCCTGCCTGCCTGCCTGCCTGCCTGCCTGCCTGCCTGTCTGTCTGTCTGTCTGTCTGTCTGTCTGTCTGTCTGCCTGCCTGCCTGCCTGCCTGCCTGTCTGTCTGTCTGTCTGTCTGTCTGTCTGTCTGCCTGCCTGTCTGCCTGTCTGTCTGTCTGTCTGTCTGTCTGTCTGTCTGTCTGTCTGTCTGTCTGCCTGCCTGCCTGCCTGCCTGCCTGCCTGCCTGTCTGTCTGTCTATAAGAAGCAATATGATTTAAATAATATTTGTAAGGGACAGATGGAAACTTCTACTGTAAAATCAGTTGAGCACCCCGTCATAGAATGACCTCAAAATAATGATTACGACCACAAATAACAATAACTGTAGCGACCCTGTGTTTATAAAAGGTAGATATCGACTTTGCTTTTTGAGGCACAATCGATCCCACACAGGGCTATGGGTTTAGAAGGTTGAGGTTCACTGGACGACCACAGAGAGCTCTACCTGCCTGTATCGTTACACTACGATCAGAGCCGACCAGAAGGTTGAGGGTTCACTGACGACCACAGAGGAGCTCTACCTGCCTGATTCGTTACACTACGATCAGAGCCGGCTGCAGACAATCAGCAGCTAGGAGGAAATCAGATTTTCAACATTTTTGTATTTATCATCATTAGTCATTTAGGTCAACATTGGATCATTCAGAGATCCTCACTGAACTTCTGGAGAGAGTTTGCTGCACTGAAAGTAAAGGGCTGAATAATTTTGCACGCGCCCGATTTTCAGTTTTGATTTGTTAAAAAGTTTGAAATATCCAATAAATGTCGTTCCACTTCATGATTGTGTCCCACTTGTTGGTGATTCTTCACCAAAAATACAGTTTTATATCTTTATGTTTAAAGCCTGAAATGTGGCAAAAGGTCGCAAAGTTCAAGGGGGCCGAATACTTCGCAAGGCACTGTAGCTCTTGCACAGTTTGGAGCTGTGCTTTGGGTCATTGTCCTGTTGTAGGAGGAAACTGTCTCCAATTATATCATACAAAAGTTTGGACACTCCTACTCATTCAACATTTTTGTTTTGTTTTTTATTTGTACTATTTTCTACATTGTAGAATAACAGTGAAGACATGACAACTATGAAATAACACATATGGAATCATATAGTAACCAAAAAATGTGTTAAACAAAAAGCCCCTGTTTGCCTCGATGACAGCTTTTCACATTCTGGGCATTCAGAAAGTATTCAGACCCCTTCACTTTTTCTACATGTTGTTACGTTACAGCCTTATTCTAAAATGGATCCACTTGTTTTGGTCCTCGTCAATTTACACACCATACCTCATAATGACATCACCATACCTCATAATGGCATCACCATACCCCATAATGACATCACCATACCCCACAACAATTTACTTTTTCTGCTCTTTGCACACCAATATCTCTACCTGTACATGCCCATCTGATCATTTATCACTCCAGTGTTAATCTGCAAAATTGTATTATTCGCCTACCTCCTCATGCCTTTTGCACACATTGTATATAGACTGCCCATTTTTTTCTACTGTGTTATTGACTTGCTAATTGTTTACTCCATGTGTAACTCTGTGTTGTCTGTTCACACTGCTATGCTTTATCTTGGCCAGGTCGCAGTTGCAAAATGAGAACTTGTTCTCAACTAGCCTACCTGGTTAAATAAAGGTGAAATAAAAATAAAAATAAAATAAAAAAAATGACATCACCATAACCCATAATGACATCACCATACCCCATAATGACATCACCATACCCATAATGACATCACCATACCCCATAATGACATCACCATACCCCATAATGGCATCACCATACCTCATAATGACATCACCATACCCCATAATGACATCACCATACCCCACAATGACATCACCATACCCCATAATGACATCACCATACCCCATAATGACATCACCATACCCCATAATGACATCACCATACCCCATAATGACATCACCATACCACATAATGACATCACCATACCCCATAATGACATCACCATACCCCATAATGACATCACCATACCCCATAATGGCATCACCATACCCCATAATGACATCACCATGCCCCATAATGGCATCACCATACCCCATAATGACATCACCATACCCCACAATGGCATCACCATACCCCACAATGACATCACCATACCCCATAATGACATCACCATACCCCATAATGGCATCACCATACCCCATAATGACATCACCATACCCCATAATGGCATCACCATACCCCATAATGGCATCACCATACCCCATAATGACATCACCATACCCCATAATGACATCACCATACCCCATAATGACATCACCATACCCCATAATGACATCACCATACCCCATAATGGCATCACCATACCCCATAATGACATCACCATACCCCATAATGACATCACCATACCCCATAATGACATCACCATACCCCCATAATGACATCACCATACCTCATAATGACATCACCATACCCCATAATGACATCACCATACCCCATAATGGCATCACCATACCCCATAATGACATCACCATACCCCATTATGACATCACCATACCCCATAATGACATCACCATACCTCATAATGACAAAGGAAAACTACTTTTTAGGCATTTTTGCTCATTTATAAAAGTAAAATAAAAACTTAAATATCAAATATACATACGTATTCAGACCCTTCACTTTGTTGAAGCACCTTTGGCAGCCATTACAGCCTTGTCTCTTCTGGGTATGACGCTACAAGCTTGGCACACCTGTATTTGGAGAGTTTCTCCCATTGCTCTCTGCAGATCCTCTCAAGCTCTGTCAGGTTGGATGGGGAGCGTTGCTGCACAGCTATTTGCAGGTCTCTCCAAAGATGTTCAATCAGGTTCAAGTCCGGGCTCTGGCTGGGCCACTCAAGGACATTCAGAGACTTGTCTCGAAGCCACTACTGCGTTGTCTTGGCTGTGTGCTTAGGGTCATTGTCATGTTGGAAGATGAACCTTCGCCCCAGAGGTCCTGAGCCATCTGGAGCAGGTTTTCATCAAGGATCTATCTGTACTTTGCTCAGTTCATCTTTACCTCGATCCTGACTAGTCTCCCAGTCCCTGCCGCTGAAAAACATCCCCACAGCATGATGCTGCCCACCACCATGCTTCACCGTAGGGATGGTGCCAGGTTTCCTCCAGACGTGAGGCTTGTTATTCAGGCCAAAGACTTAAATCTTGGTTTCATCAGACCAGATAATTTTGTTTCTCATGGTCTGAGTGTCTTTAAGTGCCTTTTGCAAACTCCAAGTGGGCTGCCATGTGCCTTTTACTGAGAAATGGATTCCGTCTGGACACTCTACCATAAAGGCCTGATTGGTGGAGTGCTGCCGAGATGGTTGTCCTTCTGGAAGGCTATTCCATCTCCACAGAGGAACACTTGAGCTCTGTCAGAGTGACCATCGGGTTCTTGGTCACCTCCCTGACCAAGGCCCTTCTTCCTTGATTGCTCAGTTTGTCCAGGCGGCCAGCTCCAGGTAGAGTCTTGGTGGTTCCAAACTTCTAACATTTAAGAATGATGAAGGCCACTGTGTTCTTGGGGACCTTGTTTTGGTTACCTTTCCCAGATCTGTGCCTCGACACAATCCTGTCTCGTAGCTCTACGGACAATTCCTTCGACCTCATGGCTTGATTTTGCTCTGACATGCACTGTCAACTGTGGGACCTTATATAGAAAAAACACACTACCCTCCCCTGTCCGCCCCCAAAACACACTATCCTCCCCCTGTCCCCCCAAACACACTACCCTCCCATGGTTCCACCCCAAAACACACTACCCTCCCCTGTCCCCCAAAACACACTACCCTCCCATGGTTCCACCCCAAAACACACCACCCTCCCCTGTCCGCCCCAAAACACACTACCCTCCCCTGTCCCCCCAAAACACACTACCCTCCCATGTTTCCACCCCAAAACACACTACCCTCCCCTGTCCGCCCCAAAACACACTACCCTCCCCTGTCTGCCCCAAAACACACTACCCTCCCCTGTCCCCCCAAAACACACTACCTCCCATGTTTCCACCCCAAACACACCACCTTCCCCCTGTCACCCCTAAAATACACTACCCTCCCTGTCCCCCCCCTAAAACACACCGAACCCTCCCCAAGGCAACAAAATCAGTTTGACAACCCTGTCCTGTTAAATCAGTTTGACAACCCTGAATGATCTCTGCAGCTCTTCTCATAGACGTCTTCCAGATTCGCTACTGAGCAATTGAGAGGTAAAGACTGCATCCCTATTGACACCCTGTTCCCCTATATAGTGCACTACTGTTGCACAGGGCTGTGGTGAAAAGTTAGTGCACCCTAGAGAACAGGGGCCGTTTGAGACACAGACACAGAGTCCCAAGGTTGAAGGTACGTGTGTTGCTATAGTTACTGTTTATCTCTGGTTGTCGTTACACCACGTGTAGAGGAGAGACGAGGGAGGGGAGAGGTGGATATCAGGCTCTTTCTAACAGTTTACTCTACTGAGCAGCTGTGTTGCACTCTCTCACATCACTGTCCTCACTAACTCTGATATCAGGAGGGAGGGAGGAGGGGGGATACCAGGAGGGAGGGGAGGGGAGGGGTAGGGGAGGGGAGGGAGGAGGGGGGATACCAGGAGGGAGGGGAGGGAGGGGAGGAGGGGGGAAGGGAGGGGGAGGGAGGGAAGGGGAGGGGAGGAGGATATCAGGCTCTTTCTAACAGTTTACTCTACTGAGCAGCTGTGTTCCACTCTCTCACATCACTGTCCTCACTAACTCTGATATCAGGAGGGAGGGAGGAGGGGGGGAGGGAGGGAGGGAGGGAGGGAGGGGGGTATCAGGCTCTTTCTAACAGGTTACTCTAATGAGCAGCTGTGTTCCACTCTCTCACATCATAAGCATCATTATTTTTTTTCAGTCTGTTATTTTTCTCCTCAACAGTTAACAAGGTAACTCTGTAACCACTGGTAAAGGTGCTGTCTCTCTATTAGGGCGCATTAGGCTGGATGGGAGCTGAGTGCTGTGGTGTCAGGGGAACAGATAGATAGATGGATGGGAGAGGAGAGCTGTGGTGTCAGGGGAACAGATAGATAGATGGATGGATGGGAGAGGAGAGCTGTGGTGTCAGGGGAACAGATAGATAGATAGATAGATAGATAGATAGATAGATAGATAGATAGATAGATAGATAGATAGATAGATAGATAGATAGATAGATAGATAGATAGATAGATGGGAGCAGAGAGCTGTGGTGTCAGGGGAACAGATAGATAGATGGATGGATGGGAGAGGAGTGCTGTGGTGTCAGGGGAACAGATAGATAGATAGATAGATAGATAGATAGATAGATAGATAGATAGATAGATAGATAGATAGATGGGAGCAGAGAGCTGTGGTGTCAGGGGAACAGATAGATAGATAGATGGATGGGAGTGGAGAGCTGTGGTGTCAGGGGAACAGATAGATAGATGGATGGGAGTGGAGAGCTGTGGTGTCAGGGGAACATATAGATAGATAGATGGATGGGAGAGGAGAGCTGTGGTGTCAGGGAACAGATAGATAGATAGATGGATGGGAGCAGAGAGCTGTGGTGTCAGGGAACAGATAGATAGATAGATGGATGGGAGCAGAGAGCTGTGGTGTCAGGGGAACAGATAGATAGATGGATGGATGGGAGCAGAGAGCTGTGGTGTCAGGGGAACAGATAGATAGATAGATAGATGGATGGGAGCAGAGAGCTGTGGTGTCAGGGGAACATATAGATAGATAGATGGGAGCAGAGAGCTGTGGTGTCAGGGGAACAGATAGATAGATGGATGGATGGATGGGAGCAGAGAGCTGTGGTGTCAGGGGAACAGATAGATAGATAGATAGATGGATGAGAGAGGAGAGCTGTGGTGTCAGGGGAACAGATAGATATATGGATGGATGGGAGCAGAGAGCTGTGGTGTCAGGGGAACAGATAGATAGATGGATGGATTGGAGAGGAGAGCTGTGGTGTCAGGGGAACAGATAGATAGATGGATGGATGGGAGAGGAGAGCTGTGGTGTCAGGGGAACAGATAGATAGATAGATAGATGGATGAGCAGAGAGCTGTGGTGTCAGGGGAACAGATAGATAGATGGATGGATGGATGGGAGAGGAGAGCTGTGGTGTCAGGGGAACAGATAGATATATGGATGGATGGGAGCAGAGAGCTGTGGTGTCAGGGGAACAGATAGATAGATGGATGGATTGGAGAGGAGAGCTGTGGTGTCAGGGGAACAGATAGATAGATGGATGGATGGGAGAGGAGAGCTGTGGTGTCAGGGGAACAGATAGATAGATGGATGGATGGGAGCAGAGAGCTGTGGTGTCAGGGGAACAGATAGATAGATGGATGGATGGGAGTGGAGAGCTGTGTCAGTATTACCAACAGTCAGTATTACCAACAGTCAGTGTAACCAACAGTCAGTAGTCAGTATTACCAACAGTCAGTAGTCAGTATTACCAACAGTCAGTAGTCAGTATTACCAACAGTCAGTAGTCAGTATTACCAACAGTCAGTATTACCAACAGTCAGTATTACCAACAGTCAGTAGTCAGTATTACCAACAGTCAGTATTACCAACAGTCAGTAGTCAGTATTACCAACAGTCAGTATTACCAACAGTCAGTATTACCAACAGTCAGTATTACCAACAGTCAGTAGTCAGTATTACCAACAGTCAGTATTACCAACAGTCAGTATTACCAACAGTCAGTAGTCAGTATTACCAACAGTCAGTATTACCAACAGTCAGTAGTCAGTATTACCAACAGTCAGTATTACCAACAGTCAGTATTACCAACAGTCAGTAGTCAGTATTACCAACAGTCAGTATTACCAACAGTCAGTATTACCAACAGTCAGTAGTCAGTATTACCAACAGTCAGTATTACCAACAGTCAGTATTACCAACAGTCAGTATTACCAACAGTCAGTATTACCAACAGTCAGTATTACCAACAGTCAGTATTACCAACAGTCAGTATTACCAACAGTCAGTATTACCAACAGTCAGTATTACCAACAGTCAGTATTACCAACAGTCAGTAGTCAGTATTACCAACAGTCAGTATTACCAACAGTCAGTATTACCAACAGTCAGTATTACCAACAGTCAGTATTACCAACAGTCAGTAGTCAGTATTACCAACAGTCAGTATTACCAACAGTCAGTATTACCAACAGTCAGTAGTCAGTATTACCAACAGTCAGTATTACCAACAGTCAGTATTACCAACAGTCAGTAGTCAGTATTACCAACAGTCAGTATTACCAACAGTCAGTAGTCAGTATTACCAACAGTCAGTATTACCAACAGTCAGTAGTCAGTATTACCAACAGTCAGTATTACCAACAGTCAGTATTACCAACAGTCAGTATTACCAACAGTCAGTATTACCAACAGTCAGTATTACCAACAGTCAGTATTACCAACAGTCAGTATTACCAACAGTCAGTATTACCAACAGTCAGTATTACCAACAGTCAGTATTACCAACAGTCAGTAGTCAGTATTACCAACAGTCAGTATTACCAACAGTCAGTATTACCAACAGTCAGTAGTCAGTATTACCAACAGTCAGTATTACCAACAGTCAGTAGTCAGTATTACCAACAGTCAGTATTACCAACAGTCAGTATTACCAACAGTCAGTATTACCAACAGTCAGTATTACCAACAGTCAGTATTACCAACAGTCAGTAGTCAGTATTACCAACAGTCAGTATTACCAACAGTCAGTAGTCAGTATTACCAACAGTCACTATTACCAACAGTCAGTATTACCAACAGTCAGTATTACCAACAGTCAGTATTACCAACAGTCAGTATTACCAACAGTCAGTATTACCAACAGTCAGTATTACCAACAGTCAGTATTACCAACAGTCAGTAGTCAGTATTACCAACAGTCAGTATTACCAACAGTCAGTATTACCAACAGTCAGTATTACCAACAGTCAGTATTACCAACAGTCAGTATTACCAACAGTCAGTAGTCAGTATTACCAACAGTCAGTATTACCAACAGTCAGTATTACCAACAGTCAGTATTACCAACAGTCAGTATTACCAACAGTCAGTAGTCAGTATTACCAACAGTCAGTATTACCAACAGTCAGTATTACCAACAGTCAGTATTACCAACAGTCAGTATTACCAACAGTCAGTATTACCAACAGTCAGTATTACCAACAGTCAGTATTACCAACAGTCAGTAGTCAGTATTACCAACAGTCAGTAGTCAGTATTACCAACAGTCAGTAGTCAGTATTACCAACAGTCAGTAGTCAGTATTACCAACAGTCAGTATTACCAACAGTCAGTAGTCAGTATTACCAACAGTCAGTATTACCAACAGTCAGTATTACCAACAGTCAGTATTACCAACAGTCAGTATTACCAACAGTCAGTATTACCAACAGTCAGTATTACCAACAGTCAGTATTACCAACAGTTAGTATTACCAACAGTCAGTCGTCACTATTACCAACAGTCAGTATTACCAACAGTCAGTATTACCAACAGTCAGTAGTCAGTATTACCAACAGTCAGTATTACCAACAGTCAGTAGTCAGTATTACCAACAGTCACTATTACCAACAGTCAGTATTACCAACAGTCAGTAGTCAGTATTACCAACAGTCAGTATTACCAACAGTCAGTATTACCAACAGTCAGTATTACCAACAGTCAGTATTACCAACAGTCAGTATTACCAACAGTCAGTAGTCAGTATTACCAACAGTCAGTAGTCAGTATTACCAACAGTCAGTATTACCAACAGTCAGTATTACCAACAGTCAGTAGTCAGTATTACCAACAGTCAGTATTACCAACAGTCACTATTACCAACAGTCAGTGTAACCAACAGTCAGTATTACCAACAGTCAGTATTACCAACAGTCAGTAGTCAGTATTACCAACAGTCAGTATTACCAACAGTCAGTAGTCAGTATTACCAACAGTCAGTATTACCAACAGTCAGTATTACCAACAGTCAGTAGTCAGTATTACCAACAGTCAGTATTACCAACAGTCAGTAGTCAGTATTACCAACAGTCAGTAGTCAGTATTACCAACAGTCAGTATTACCAACAGTCAGTAGTCAGTATTACCAACAGTCAGTATTACCAACAGTCAGTATTACCAACAGTCAGTATTACCAACAGTCAGTATTACCAACAGTCAGTATTACCAACAGTCAGTATTACCAACAGTCAGTAGTCAGTATTACCAACAGTCAGTATTACCAACAGTCAGTATTACCAACAGTCAGTATTACCAACAGTCAGTATTACCAACAGTCAGTATTACCAACAGTCAGTATTACCAACAGTCAGTATTACCAACAGTCAGTATTACCAACAGTCAGTATTACCAACAGTCAGTAGTCAGTATTACCAACAGTCAGTAGTCAGTATTACCAACAGTCAGTAGTCAGTATTACCAACAGTCAGTATTACCAACAGTCAGTATTACCAACAGTCAGTATTACCAACAGTCAGTAGTCAGTATTACCAACAGTCAGTAGTCAGTATTACCAACAGTCAGTAGTCAGTATTACCAACAGTCAGTAGTCAGTATTACCAACAGTCAGTAGTCAGTATTACCAACAGTCAGTATTACCAACAGTCAGTAGTCAGTATTACCAACAGTCAGTAGTCAGTATAACCAACAGTCAGTATTACCAACAGTCAGTAGTCAGTATTACCAACAGTCAGTATTACCAACAGTCAGTAGTCAGTATTACCAACAGTCAGTATTACCAACAGTCAGTAGTCAGTATTACCAACAGTCAGTATTACCAACAGTCAGTATTACCAACAGTCAGTAGTCAGTATTACCAACAGTCAGTATTACCAACAGTCAGTAGTCAGTATTACCAACAGTCAGTAGTCAGTATTACCAACAGTTGGTTGGAGGTAAAACATGACCTTGTCCGAAGATGTCTGTATGTGTTACGTTGGAGTCACAGGTGTATCAACAGAGAAACAGGTGTATCAACAGAGAAACAGGTGTATCAACAGAGAAACAGGTGTATCAACAGAGAAACAGGTGTATCAACAGAGAAACAGGTGTATCAACAGAGAAACAGGTGTATCAACAGAGAAACAGGTGTATCAACAGAGAAACAGGTGTATCAACAGAGAAACAGGTGTTATGTTGGAGTCACAGGTGTATCAACAGAGAAACAGGTGTATCAACAGAGAAACAGGTGTAAAAACAGAGAAACAGGTGTTATGTTGGAGTCACAGGTGTATTAACAGAGAAACAGGTGTATCAACAGAGAAACAGGTGTGACAACAGAGAAACAGGTGTGACAACAGAGAAACAGGTGTGACAACAGAGAAACAGGTGTTATGTTGGGGTTACAGGTGAATCAACAGAGAAACAGGTGTATCAACAGAGAAACAGGTGTATCAACAGAGAAACAGGTGTGACAACAGAGAAACAGGTGTTATGTTGAGTCACAGGTGTAACAACAGAGAAACAGGTGTATCAACAGAGAAACAGGTGTATCAACAGAGAAACAGGTGTATCAACAGAGAAACAGGTGTATCAACAGAGAAACAGGTGTAACAACAGAGAAACAAGTGTATCAACAGAGAAACAGGTGTGACAACAGAGAAACAGGTGTATTTAACAGAGAAACAGGTGTTATGTTGGGGTTACAGGTGTATCAACAGAGAAACAGGTGTAACAACAGAGAAACAGGTGTATCAACAGAGAAACAGGTGTAAAAACAGAGAAACAGGTGTTATGTTGGAGTCACAGGTGTATTAACAGAGAAACAGGTGTATCAACAGAGAAACAGGTGTGACAACAGAGAAACAGGTGTTATGTTGGGGTTACAGGTGAATCAACAGAGAAACAGGTGTATCAACAGAGAAACAGGTGTATCAACAGAGAAACAGGTGTATCAACAGAGAAACAGGTGTATCAACAGAGAAACAGGTGTGACAACAGAGAAACAAGTGTAACAACAGAGAAACAGGTGTAACAACAGAGAAACAGGTGTTATGTTGGGGTCACAGGTGAATCAACAGAGAAACAGGTGTATCAACAGAGAAACAGGTGTGACAACAGAGAAACAGGTGTGACAACAGAGAAACAAGTGTAACAACAGAGAAACAGGTGTAACAACAGAGAAACAGGTGTATCAACAGAGAAACAGGTGTAACAACAGAGAAACAGGTGTATCAATAGAGAAACAGGTGTGACAACAGAGAAACAGGTGTGACAACAGAGAAACAGGTGTAACAACAGAGAAACAGGTGTTATGTTGGAGTCACAGGTGTATTAACAGAGAAACAGGTGTATCAACAGAGAAACAGTTATGACAACAGAGAAACAGGTGTTATGTTGGGGTTACAGGTGAATCAACAGAGAAACAGGTGTATCAACAGAGAAACAGGTGTATCAACAGAGAAACAGGTGTGACAACAGAGAAACAGGTGTACCTTTCTTTTGAGCGTTCTGATTTCTTGACATATTCTTCATCTTCTTGTGGAGATGGAATAATACCTGAAGAGGAAAAGGAAACGCATCATCAACATAACAGTCTGAACACATTCAGTTCTCTCTATACTTGGAATTCAATCGTGATAAACGGTTAGCGGTTAGCAGTTAGCAGTTAGCGGTTAGCGGTTAGCGGTTAGCGGCTAGCAGTTAGCGGTTAGCGGTTAGCGGTTAGCGGATGAATGTATAAACGTTTCATTTTTATTTATTTATGTATTTATTTCACCTTTATTTAACCACATAGACAAGTTATCATTTATAACTGCGACCCTGACCAAGATAAAGCAAAGGAGTGCGACACAAACAACAACAACACAGAGTTACACGTGGAATAAACAACAACACAGAGTTACACGTGGAATAAACAACAACACAGAGTTACACGTGGAATAAACAACAACACAGAGTTAAACGTGGAATAAACAACAACACAGAGTTACACGTGGAATAAACAACAACACAGAGTTACACGTGGAATAAACAACAACACAGAGTTACACGTGGAATAAACAACAACACAGAGTTACACGTGGAATAAACAACAACACAGAGTTACACGTGGAATAAACAACAACACAGAGTTACACGTGGAATAAACAACAACACAGAGTTACACGTGGAATAAACAACAACACAGAGTTACACGTGGAATAAACAACAACACAGAGTTACACGTGGAATAAACAACAACACAGAGTTACACGTGGAATAAACAACAACACAGAGTTACACGTGGAATAAACAACAACACAGAGTTACACGTGGAATAAACAACAACACAGAGTTACACGTGGAATAAACAACAACACAGAGTTACACGTGGAATAAACAACAACACAGAGTTACACGTGGAATAAACAACAACACAGAGTTACACGTGGAATAAACAACAACACAGAGTTACACGTGGAATAAACAACAACACAGAGTTACACGTGGAATAAACAACAACACAGAGTTACACGTGGAATAAACAACAACACAGAGTTACACGTGGAATAAACAACAACACAGAGTTACACGTGGAATAAACAACAACACAGAGTTACACGTGGAATAAACAACAACACAGAGTTACACGTGGAATAAACAACAACACAGAGTTACACGTGGAATAAACAACAACACAGAGTTACACGTGGAATAAACAACAACACAGAGTTACACGTGGAATAAACAACAACACAGAGTTACACGTGGAATAAACAACAACACAGAGTTACACGTGGAATAAACAACAACACAGAGTTACACGTGGAATAAACAACAACACAGAGTTACACGTGGAATAAACAACGCTCAACATGCGTGGGACCCAAAATGAGGTACCGTGTTAGATAAGGGAGGTAAAGGCAATAAATAGGCCATAGTGGCAAAATAATGACAATTTAACCATTTAGCATCATAACAGATACATTGCGAAGATGTGATAGAGGTCGTTCCTCGTGGACAGTCAGTCGGCCTTAATAACAGCACATACCTCCCTTATCCCTCTCCTCTGGATGGAAGACAGTAGTTACCGTGACATACACGGTCTCGGGATGACATCGCCCAACATTCCTCATGTACACATGTCCCATCAGTGCTCTGTGTCCCAGCAGTACTCTGTGTCCCATCGGTACTCTGTGTCCCATCGGTACTCTGTGTCCCATCAGTACTCTGTGTCCCATCAGTACTCTGTGTCCCATCAGTACTCTGTGTCCCATCAGTACTCTGTGTCCCATCAGTACTCTGTGTCCCATCAGTACTCTGTGTCCCATCAGTACTCTGTGTCCCATCAGTACTCTGTGTCCCATCAGTACTCTGTGTCCCATCAGTACTCTGTGTCCCATCAGTTCTCTGTGTCCCATCAGTACTCTGTGTTCCATCAGTTCTCTGTGTCCCATCAGTACTCTGTGTCCCATCAGTACTCTGTGTCCCATCAGTACTCTGTGTCCCATCAGTGTTCTGTGTCCCATCAGTATTCTGTGTCCCATCAGTTCTCTGTGTTCCATCAGTGCTAGGAGGTAAAAGACAGCACAATCTGGGACCAGGCGATAGGGGGTAAAAGACAGCACAATCTGGGACCAGGCGATAGGGGGTAAAAGACAGCACAATCTGGGACCAGGCGATAGGGGGTAAAAGACAGCACAATCTGGGACCAGGCGATAGGGGGTAAAAGACAGCACAATCTGGGGCCAGGCGATAGGGGGTAAAAGACCTACAGCACAATCTGGGACCAGGCGATAGGGGGTAAAAGACCAACAGCACAATCTGGGGCCAGGCGATAGGGGGTAAAAGCCCTACAGCACAATCTGGGGCCAGGCGATAGGGGGTAAAAGACAGCACAATCTGGGACCAGGCGATAGGAGGTAAAAGCCCTACAGCACAATCTAGGACCAGGCGATAGGGGGTAAAAGACAGCACAATCTGGGACCAGGCGATAGGGGGTAAAAGACAGCACAATCTGGGGCCAGGCGATAGGGGGTAAAAGCCCTACAGCACAATCTGGGACCAGGCGATAGGGGGTAAAAGACAGCACAATCTGGGGCCAGGCGATAGGGGGTAAAAGCCCTACAGCACAATCTGGGACCAGGCGATAGGGGGTAAAAGCCCTACAGCACAATCTGGGACCAGGCGATAGGAGGTAAAAGCCCTACAGCACAATCTGGGACCAGGCGATAGGGGGTAAAAGCCCTACAGCACAATCTGGGACCAGGCGATAGGGGGTAAAAGCCCTACAGCACAATCTGGGACCAGGCGATAGGGGGTAAAAGCCCTACAGCACAATCTGGGGCCAGGCGATAGGGGGTAAAAGACAGCACAATCTGGGACCAGGCGATAGGGGTAAAAGCCCTACAGCACAATCTGGGGCCAGGCGATAGGGGGTAAAAGCCCTACAGCACAATCTGGGGCCAGGCGATAGGGGGTAAAAGACCAACAGCACAATCTGGGGCCAGGCGATAGGGGGTAAAAGACAGCACAATCTGGGGCCAGGCGATAGGGGGTAAAAGCCCTACAGCACAATCTGGGACCAGGCGATAGGGGGTAAAAGACAGCACAATCTGGGGCCAGGCGATAGGGGGTAAAAGCCCTACAGCACAATCTGGGACCAGGCGATAGGGGGTAAAAGCCCTACAGCACAATCTGGGACCAGGCGATAGGGGTAAAAGACAGCACAATCTGGGACCAGGCGATAGGGGGTAAAAGACAGCACAATCTGGGGCCAGGCGATAGGGGGTAAAAGACAGCACAATCTGGGGCCAGGCGATAGGGGGTAAAAGCCCTACAGCACAATCTGGGACCAGGCGATAGGGGGTAAAAGCCCAACAGCACAATCTGGGACCAGGCGATAGGGGGTAAAGCCCTACAGCGCAATCTGGGGCCAGGCGATAGGGGGGTAAAAGACCAACAGCACAATCTGGGACCAGGCGATAGGGGGTAAAAGCCCTACAGCACAATCTGGGGCCAGGCGATAGGGGTAAAAGACAGCACAATCTGGGACCAGGCGATAGGGGGTAAAAAGACAGCACAATCTGGGGCCAGGCGATAGGGGGTAAAAGACAGCACAATCTGGGACCAGGCGATAGGGGGTAAAAGACCTACAGCACAATCTGGGACCAGGCGATAGGGGGTAAAAGACAGCACAATCTGGGGCCAGGCGATAGGGGGTAAAAGACAGCACAATCTGGGGCCAGGCGATAGGGGGTAAAAGACCTACAGCACAATCTGGGACCAGGCGATAGGGGGTAAAAGACCTACAGCACAATCTGGGACCAGGCGATAGGGGGTAAAAGACAGCACAATCTGGGGCCAGGCGATAGGGGGTAAAAGACAGCACAATCTGGGGCCAGGCGATAGGGGGTAAAAGACAGCACAATCTGGGGCCAGGCGATAGGGGGTAAAAGACCTACAGCACAATCTGGGACCAGGCGATAGGGGGTAAAAGACAGCACAATCTGGGGCCAGGCGATAGGGGGTAAAAGACAGCACAATCTGGGGCCAGGCGATAGGGGGTAAAAGACAGCACAATCTGGGGCCAGGCGATAGGGGGTAAAAGACAGCACAATCTGGGACCAGGCGATAGGGGGTAAAAGACCTACAGCACAATCTGGGACCAGGCGATAGGGGGTAAAAGACAGCACAATCTGGGACCAGGCGATAGGGGGTAAAAGACAGCACAATCTGGGGCCAGGCGATAGGGGGTAAAGACAGCACAATCTGGGGCCAGGCGATAGGGGTAAAAAGACAGCACAATCTGGGACCAGGCGATAGGGGGTAAAAAGACAGCACAATCTGGGGCCAGGCGATAGGGGGTAGGAAAAAGACAGCACAATCTGGGGCCAGGCGATAGGGGGTAAAAGACAGCACAATCTGGGGCCAGGCGATAGGGGGTAAAAGCCCTACAGCACAATCTGGGGCCAGGCGATAGGGGGTAAAAGACCAACAGCACAATCTGGGGCCAGGCGATAGGGGGTAAAAGACAGCACAATCTGGGACCAGGCGATAGGGGGTAAAAGCCCTACAGCACAATCTGGGGCCAGGCGATAGGGGGTAAAAGACAGCACAATCTGGGGCCAGGCGATAGGGGGTAAAAGACAGCACAATCTGGGGCCAGGCGATAGGGGGTAAAAGACAGCACAATCTGGGGCCAGGCGATAGGGGGTAAAAGCCCTACAGCACAATCTGGGCCAGGCGATAGGGGTAAAAGCCCAACAGCACAATCTGGGGCCAGGCGATAGGGGTAAAGACAGCACAATCTGGGGCCAGGCGATAGGGGGTAAAAGCCCAACAGCACAATCTGGGGCCAGGCGATAGGGGGTAAAAGACAGCACAATCTGGGGCCAGGCGATAGGGGGGTAAAAGCCCTACAGCACAATCTGGGACCAGGCGATAGGAGGTAAAAGACAGCACAATCTGGGACCAGGCGATAGGGGTAAAAGCCCTACAGCACAATCTGGGACCAGGCGATAGGGGTAAAAGACAGCACAATCTGGGGCCAGGCGATAGGGGGTAAAAGCCCTACAGCACAATCTGGGACCAGGCGATAGGGGTAAAAGCCCAACAGCACAATCTGGGGCCAGGCGATAGGGGGTAAAAGACAGCACAATCTGGGGCCAGGCGATAGGGGTAAAAGCCCTACAGCACAATCTGGGGCCAGGCGATAGGGGGTAAAAGACAGCACAATCTGGGGCCAGGCGATAGGGGTAAAAGACAGCACAATCTGGGGCCAGGCGATAGGGGGTAAAAGCCCCACAGCACAATCTGGGGCCAGGCGATAGGGGGTAAAAAGCCCAACAGCACAATCTGGGGCCAGGCGATAGGGGGTAAAAGACAGCACAATCTGGGGCCAGGCGATAGGGGGTAAAAGCCCAACAGCACAATCTGGGGCCAGGCGATAGGGGTAAAAGACAGCACAATCTGGGGCCAGGCGATAGGGGGTAAAAGACAGCACAATCTGGGGCCAGGCGATAGGGGTAAAAGACAGCACAATCTGGGGCCAGGCGATAGGGGTAAAAGCCCTACAGCACAATCTGGGGCCAGGCGATAGGGGTAAAAGCCCAACAGCACAATCTGGGGCCAGGCGATAGGGGGTAAAAGACAGCACAATCTGGGGCCAGGCGATAGGGGGTAAAAGCCCAACAGCACAATCTGGGGCCAGGCGATAGGGGGTAAAAGACAGCACAATCTGGGGCCAGGCGATAGGGGTAAAGCCCTACAGCACAATCTGGGACCAGGCGATAGGAGGTAAAAGACAGCACAATCTGGGACCAGGCGATAGGGGGTAAAAGCCCTACAGCACAATCTGGGACCAGGCGATAGGGGTAAAAGACAGCACAATCTGGGGCCAGGCGATAGGGGGTAAAAGCCCTACAGCACAATCTGGGACCAGGCGATAGGGGGTAAAAGCCCAACAGCACAATCTGGGGCCAGGCGATAGGGGGTAAAAGACAGCACAATCTGGGGCCAGGCGATAGGGGGGTAAAAGCCCTACAGCACAATCTGGGGCCAGGTGATAGGGGGTAAAAAAGACAGCACAATCTGGGACCAGGCGATAGGGGGTAAAAGACAGCACAATCTGGGACCAGGCGATAGGGGGTAAAAGACAGCACAATCTGGGACCAGGCGATAGGGGGTAAAAGCCCTACAGCACAATCTGGGACCAGGCGATAGGGGGTAAAAGACAGCACAATCTGGGACCAGGCGATAGGGGGTAAAAGCCCTACAGCACAATCTGGGACCAGGCGATAGGGGGTAAAAGACAGCACAATCTGGGACCAGGCGATAGGGGTAAAAGCCCTACAGCACAATCTGGGGCCAGGCGATAGGGGGTAAAAGACCTACAGCACAATCTGGGGCCAGGCGATAGGGGGTAAAAGACAGCACAATCTGGGACCAGGCGATAGGGGGTAAAAGACCTACAGCACAATCTGGGGCCAGGCGATAGGGGGTAAAAGACAGCACAATCTGGGACCAGGCGATAGGGGGTAAAAGACCAACAGCACAATCTGGGACCAGGCGATAGGGGGTAAAAGCCCTACAGCACAATCTGGGACCAGGCGATAGGGGGTAAAAGACCTACAGCACAATCTGGGACCAGGCGATAGGGGGTAAAAGACAGCACAATCTGGGACCAGGCGATAGGGGGTAAAAGACAGCACAATCTGGGGCCAGGCGATAGGGGGTAAAAGACAGCACAATCTGGGACCAGGCGATAGGGGGTAAAAGCCCTACAGCACAATCTGGGGCCAGGCGATAGGGGGTAAAAGCCCTACAGCACAATCTGGGGCCAGGCGATAGGGGGTAAAAGCCCTACAGCACAATCTGGGACCAGGCGATAGGAGGTAAAAGACAGCACAATCTGGGGCCAGGCGATAGGGGGTAAAAGACAGCACAATCTGGGGCCAGGCGATAGGGGGTAAAAGACAGCACAATCTGGGACCAGGCGATAGGGGGTAAAAGCCCTACAGCACAATCTGGGGCCAGGCGATAGGGGGTAAAAGACAGCACAATCTGGGACCAGGCGATAGGGGGTAAAAGACAGCACAATCTGGGACCAGGCGATAGGGGGTAAAAGACAGCACAATCTGGGACCAGGCGATAGGGGGTAAAAGCCCTACAGCACAATCTGGGACCAGGCGATAGGGGGTAAAAGACAGCACAATCTGGGACCAGGCGATAGGGGGTAAAAGACAGCACAATCTGGGACCAGGCGATAGGGGGTAAAAGACAGCACAATCTGGGGCCAGGTGATAGGGGGTAAAAAGACCTACAGCACAATCTGGGACCAGGCGATAGGGGTAAAAGACAGCACAATCTGGGGCCAGGCGATAGGGGGTAAAAGACAGCACAATCTGGGGCCAGGTGATAGGGGTAAAAGACCTACAGCACAATCTGGGACCAGGCGATAGGGGGTAAAAGACAGCACAATCTGGGGCCAGGCGATAGGGGGTAAAAAGACAGCACAATCTGGGGCCAGGCGATAGGAGGTAAAAGACAGCACAATCTGGGGCCAGGTGATAGGGGTAAAAGACCTACAGCACAATCTGGGATCAGGCGATAGGGGGTAAAAGCCCTACAGCACAATCTGGGGCCAGGCGATAGGGGGTAAAAGCCCTACAGCACAATCTGGGGCCAGGCGATAGGGGGTAAAAGCCCTACAGCACAATCTGGGACCAGGCGATAGGGGGTAAAAGACAGCACAATCTGGGACCAGGCGATAGGGGGTAAAAGACAGCACAATCTGGGACCAGGCGATAGGGGGTAAAAGACAGCACAATCTGGGGCCAGGCGATAGGGGGTAAAAGACAGCACAATCTGGGGCCAGGTGATAGGGGGTAAAAAGACCTACAGCACAATCTGGGACCAGGCGATAGGGGGTAAAAGACAGCACAATCTGGGACCAGGCGATAGGGGTAAAAGACCAACAGCACAATCTGGGACCAGGCGATAGGGGGTAAAAAAGACAGCACAATCTGGGGCTAGGCGATAGGGGTAAAAGCCCTACAGCACAATCTGGGGCCAGGCGATAGGGGGTAAAAGCCCTACAGCGCAATCTGGGGCCAGGCGATAGGGGGTAAAAGCCCTACAGCACAATCTGGGACCAGGCGATAGGGGGTAAAGACAGCACAATCTGGGGCCAGGCGATAGGGGTAAAAGACAGCACAATCTGGGGCCAGGCGATAGGGGTAAAAGACAGCACAATCTGGGGCCAGGTGATAGGGGGTAAAAGACCTACAGCACAATCTGGGGCCAGGCGATAGGGGGTAAAAGACAGCAAAATCTGGGATCAGGCGATAGGGGTAAAAGACAGCACAATCTGGGGCCAGGTGATAGGGGGTAAAAGACAGCACAATCTGGGACCAGGCGATAGGGGGTAAAAAAGCCCTACAACACAATCTGGGACCAGGCGATAGGGGGTAAAAGACAGCACAATCTGGGTCCAGGCGATGGGGGTAAAAGACAGCACAATCTGGGGCCAGGCGATAGGGGGTAAAAGACAGCACAATCTGGGGCCAGGTGATATGGGGGTAAAAGACAGCACAATCTGGGGCCAGGTGATAGGGGTAAAAGCCCTACAGCACAATCTGGGACCAGGCGATAGGGGGTAAAAGACAGCACAATCTGGGGCCAGGCGATAGGGGTAAAAGACCAACAGCACAATCTGGGGCCAGGCGATAGGGGTAAAAGACAGCACAATCTGGGGCCAGGCGATAGGGGGTAAAAGACAGCACAATCTGGGGCCAGGCGATAGGGGGGTAAAAGACAGCACAATCTGGGACCAGGCGATAGGGGTAAAAGACAGCACAATCTGGGACCAGGCGATAGGGGGTAAAAGACCTACAGCACAATCTGGGGCCAGGCGATAGGAGGTAAAAGACAGCACAATCTGGGGCCAGGCGATAGGGGGTAAAAGACAGCACAATCTGGGGCCAGGCGATAGGAGGTAAAAGACAGCACAATCTGGGACCAGGCGATAGGGGGTAAAAGACAGCACAATCTGGGACCAGGCGATAGGAGGTAAAAGCCCGTCTCGGAGGAACATGAAATGGGTCAGAAATGAAATACAGAGTGTATTTGTCTGAAATGACATCTTATCAAACAGCTATTCTAGGTTGGAGGAGAAAAGCATAATGCTTAAGAGTGTAGAGTGGGAGACTAATGTTCTCTGGAGTGATGAATCACCGTCTGCCAGTCTGACGGACGAATCTGGGTTTGGCAGATGCCACCTGCACCAATGCATACAAACTGTGAAGTGTGTTGGGGCTGAAATCTTTTTGTCATGGTTCAGACCCCTTAGTTCCAAGTGAAGGGAAATCTTAACGCTACAGCATACCATGACATTCTAGATGGTTCAGACCCTTAGTTCCCTTAGTTGACATTCTAGATGGTTGAAGGAAATCTTAACGCTACAGCATACAATGACATTCTAGATGGTTCAGACCCCTTAGTTCTAAGTGAAGGGAAATCTTAACGCAAAAAGCATACCATGACATTCTAGATGGATCAGACCCCTTAGTTCCAAGTGAAGGGAAATCTTAACGCTACAGCATACAATGACATTCTAGATGATTCTGTCCTTCCAACTTTGTGACAACAGTTTGGGGAAGGCCCTTTTCCTTGTTTTCGGAGTCCTGACCTCAACCCCATCAAACACCTTTGGGATGAATTGAAACGCCGACTGCCCCAATGCATAGTGCCAACTGTAAAGTTTGGTGGAGGAGGAATAATGGTTCGGACGAGGCCCCTTAGTTCCAGGAAATCTTAATGCTACAGCGTACAGTGACATTCTAGAAGATTCTGTCCTTCTAACATTGTGGCAACAGTTTGGGGAAGGACCTTCCTGTTTCAGCATGACACTGCCCCCGTGCACAAAATGAGGTCCATACAGAAGTTGTTTTTGGGATCGGTGTGGAACTTGACTGGCATGCACAGAGCCCTGACCTCAACCCCATCGAACACCTCTTGGGATGAATTGCGCGACGACAAGTCTGCATTCCAAATTCAATGTTTTACCCAAGCCTGCATTCCAAATGGCACCCTATTCCCTATATAGTGCACTACTGTTGACCAGAGCCCTATGGAACTCTATTCCCTACATAGTGCACTACT
The DNA here is from genome assembly GCF_023373465.1 of Oncorhynchus keta. Lineage (NCBI taxonomy): Eukaryota > Metazoa > Chordata > Actinopteri > Salmoniformes > Salmonidae > Oncorhynchus > Oncorhynchus keta. The sequence continues at coordinate 22,135 of NW_026281654.1, forward strand.
TTAGACCAGAGCCCTATGGAACTCTATTCCTACACAGTGCACTACTGTTGACCAGAGCCCAATAGGCCTTTCTCATAGTAGTGCACTATAAAGCGAATAGTGTGTCATTTGGGAACGCAGAGAGAGGATATACAGAGGACAAACCAATCTGATTTTATTCGCCACTTGCTTGGTAAACAAACACGTGTAGAATAACAGTGAAATGCTGACTGGACTGGTCCTTTCCCAACAACGCAGAGCTAAAGATGAAAACATACATGGAAACAGGGACATGAGGAATATATACACAGTGGAATGAATACACAGTAGAATGAATACACAGTAGAATAAACACACAGCAGAATAAATACACAGTAGAATAAATACACAGTGGAATAAATACACATAGAATAAATACACAGTAGAATATATACACAGTGGTAAATACACAGTAGAATAAATACACAGTGGAATATACACAGTGGAATGAATACACAGTGGAATAAATACACAGTAGAATATATACACAGTGGAATGAATACACAGTAGAATAAATACACAGTGGAATGAACTGAGTGGAATAAATACACAGTAGAATATATACCCAGTGGAATAAATACACAGTAGAATAAATACACAGTAGAATAAATACACAGTAGAAATATACACAGTAGATAAATACACAGTAGAATATATACACAGTAGAATATATACACAGTAGGAATATATACACAGTAGAATATATACACAGTGGAATAAATACAGTGGAATATATACCCAGTGGAATAAATACACAGTAGAATAAATACACAGTAGAATAAATACACAGTAGAATAAATACACAGTAGAATATATACACAGTGGAATGAATACACAGTGGAATGAATACACAGTGGAATAAATACAGTAGAATATATACACAGTGGAATGAATACACAGTGGAATGAATACACAGTGGAATAAATACACAGTAGAATATATACACAGTGGAATAAATACATTCCCAGTGGAATAAATACACAGTAGAATAAATACACAGTGGAATAAATACACAGTAGAATATATACACAGTAGAATAAATACACAGTAGAATATATACACAGTAGAATAAATACACAGTAGAATGCACTACAGTGGAATAAATACACAGTAGAATAAATACACAGTAGAATAATACACAGTGGAATAAATACACAGTAGAATAAATACACAGTGGAATAAAACAGGAATAAATACACAGTAGAATAAATACACAGTAGAATAAATACACAGTGGAATAAATACACAGTAGAAATATACACAGTGGAATATATACAGTGGAATAAATACACAGTAGAATAAATACACATTGGAATATATACACAGTGGAATAAATACACAGTGGAATAAATACACAGTGGAATAAATACACAGTAGAATAATACACAGTAGAATAAATACACAGTAGAATATATACACAGTGGAATATATACACAGTGGAATGAATACACAGTGGAATAAATACACAGTAGAATATAACACAGAATATACACAGTGGAATAAATACACAGTAGAATAAATACACAGTGGAATAAATACACAGTGAATACAACAGTGGAATAAATAACAGTGGAATGAATACACAGTGGAATAAATACACAGTAGAATATATACACAGTGGAATATACACAGTGGAATAAATACACAGTAGAATAAATACACAGTGGAATAAATACACAGTGGAATGAATACAGTGGAATGAATACACAGTGGAATAAATACACAGTAGAATATATACACAGTGGAATGAATACACAGTGGAATAAATACACAGTGGAATGAATACAGTGGAATAAATACACAGTAGAATATATACACAGTGGAATATATACACAGTGGAATAAATACACAGTAGAATAAATACACAGTGGAATAAATACACAGTGGAATGAATACACAGTGGAATGAATACACAGTGGAATAAATACACAGTGGAATATATACACAGTGGAATATATACACAGTGGAATAAATACACAGTAGAATAAATACACAGTGGAATAAATACACAGTGGAATGAATACACAGTGGAATGAATACAGTGGAATATATACACAGTGGAATAAATACACAGTGGAATATATACACAGTGGAATAAATACACAGTGGAATGAATACACAGTGGAATGAATACACAGTGGAATAAAATAACAGTAGAATATAACACAGTGGAATATGACAGTGGAATACACAGTGGAATTCACAGTAGAATAAAACACAGTAGAATAAATACACAGGAATAAATACACAGTGGAATGAATACACAGTGGAATAAATACACAGTGGAATGAATACACAGTGGAAGAGCTAAAGGAATGACTGGAATAAATCCAGTGGAATGAATACACAGTAGAATACATACACAGTGGAATGAATAAAGTGGAATGAATACACAGTGGAATGGTCCTGGAATGAATACACAACAACAGTAGAATACACAGTGGAATGACTGGAATGAATCCAGTGAAATACACAGTAGAATACAAATAACAGAGAATAAAAAGTGGAATAAATACACACAGTGGAATGAATACCTTTTCAAGTGGAATGAAACACAGTGGAAGCAGTGGAAAGAATGAGAAAACATACACAGTGGGAATAACAGTGGAACATACACAGTGGAATAAATACACAGTAGAATAAATACACAGTAGAATATATACACAGTGGAATAAATACACCCAGTGGAATATATACACAGTGGAATAAATACACAGTAGAAAGTAGAATATATACACAGTGGAATAAATACAGTGGAATATATACACAGTGGAATAAATACACAGTGGAATAAATACACAGTGAATATATACAGTAGAATAATAAATACACATAGAATTATACAGTGGAATGAATACACAGTGGAATGAATACACACTGGAATAAATACACAGTAGAATATATACACAGTGGAATGAATACACAGTGGAATGAATACACACAGTAGAATATATACACAGTGGAATAGAAAATACAGTGGAATATATACACAGTGGAATATATACACAGTAGAATAAATACACAGTGGAATAAATACACAGTAGTACACAGTAAGAATAAATGTAGAATCTATACACAGTAGAATAAATACACAGTGGAATAAATACACAGTGGAATAATACACAGGAATAAATACACAGTGGAATAAATACACAGGAATACACAGTAAATACACAGTGGAATAAATACACACACAGTGGAATAAATACACAGTAGAATATATACACAGTGGAATAAATACACAGTAGAATAAATACACAGTGGAATAAATACACAGTGGAATAGAATAATACACAGTGGAATAAATACACAGTAGAATAAATACAGTGGAATAAATACACAGTGGAATGAATACACAGTGGAATAAATACACAGTGGAATAAATACACAGTGGAATAAATACACAGTAGAATATATACACAGTGGAATATATACACAGTGGAATAAATACACAGTAGAATAAATACATTGGAATATATACACAGTGGAATAAATACACAGTAGAATAAATACACAGTAGAATAAATACACAGTAGAATAAATACAGTGGAATAAATACACAGTGGAATATATACACAGTGGAATGAATACACAGTAGAATAAATACACAGTAGAATATATACACAGTGGAATAAATACACAGTGGAATAAATACACAGTGGAATAAATACCCAGTGGAATAAATACACAGTGGAATGAATACACAGTGGAATAAATACACAGTAGAAGTAAATACACAGTAGAATAAATACACAGAGGAATAAATACACAGTGGAATGAATACACAGTGGAATGAATACACAGTGGAATAAATGGAATATATACACAGTGGAATGAATACACAGTGGAATAAATACACAGTGGAATGAATACACAGTGGAATAAATACACACAGTGGAATATATACACAGTGGAATAAATACACACACAGTGGAATAAATACAAGTAGAATAAATACACACACAGTGGAATAAATACACAGTAGAATAAACACAGTGGAATATATACACAGTAGAATAAATACACAGTGGAATCAAATACACAGTAGAATAAATACACAGTGGAATAAATACACACACAGTGGAATATATACACACACAGTAGAATAAATACACATTGGAATATATACACAGTGGAATATATACACAGTGGAATAAATACAGTAGAATAAATACACAGTAGAATAAATACACACACAGTGGAATTAATACACAGTGGAATGAATACACAGTGGAATAAATACACACACAGTGGAATAAATACACAGTGGAATAAATACACAGTAGAATAAATACACAGTGGAATAAATACACAGTGGAATAAATACACAGTGGAATAAATACACAGTGGAATGAATACACAGTGGGAATATATACACAGTGGAATAATACACAGTGGAATTAGAATAAACACACAGTGGAATAAATACACAGTGGAATGAATACACAGTGGAATGAATACACAGTGGAATAAACACACATATATACACAGTGGAATGAATACACAGTGAATAAAACACAGTGGAATGAATACACAGTGGAATAAATACACAGTAGAATGAATACACAGTGGAAATATACACAGTGGAATAAATACACAGAATAAATACACAGTGGAATAAATACACAGTGGAACGAATACACAGTGGAATGAATACACAGTGGAATAAATACACAGTAGAAATTTACACAGTGAGTGGATTAGAATAAATACACAGTGGAAATATCAGAATGAATACACAGTGGAATGAATACACAGAACATATACACAGTGGAATAAATAAGTGGAATATATACACAGTGGAATAAATATTGGAATATATACACAGTGGAATAAAACAAGAGAAATAACAGTGGAATAAAACAGTGGAATGAATACAGTGGAATAAATACACAGTGGAACGAATACACAGTGGTGAAACACAGTGGAACAGTCACAGTGGAATAAATACACAGTGAAAATACACAGTGAATAAAACACAGTCCCACAGTGGTGAAACACAGTGGAAAAATCAGTAGAATATATACACAGTGAAAAACACACAGTGGAACGAATACACAGTGGTGAATACACAGTAGAATAAACACAGTAGAAAAATACACAGTAGAATAAATACACAGTGCAATGAATACACAGTGAAACAATCCCGAATACACAGTGGTGAAACACAGCAGAACAAACAGCAGAATAAATACCAGTGGAATGGTAGAATATACACTGGAATGAATACACAGTGGAACGAATACACAGTGGAATGAAACACAGTGGAAAAACAGTAGAACATAACCACATTACAATATAACAGTGGAATGAATACACAGTGGAATGAATACACTAGAATATATACACAGCAGTTACACAGTGGAATAAATACCCAGAGAATGAATACAAGTGGAACGAATACACATTAGAATCATACACAGTGGAATGAAAACAGTGGCTACAGTGGAATGAATAACAGTAGGTATACACAGTGGAATGAATCAGTGGAATGAATACACAGTGGAACCCACAGTAGAATATATACACAGTAGAAATATATACACAGGGAAAACAGGCTACCTGGAATGAATACAGTGGAATATTACACAGTGGAATCATACACAGTGGAAGAATAACAGTGGAATATATACACAGTAGAATAAATACACAGTAGAATAAACACAGTAGAATATATACACGAAAGTGGAATGTTACACTCAATCAGAGAGAATAAATACACAGTGGAATAAATACACAGTGGAAACAGGCTACACAGTGGAAGTATGGTGGAATAAATCAATGGAAGAATAGACAGTGGAATAAATACACAGTAAATCATAGTGGGAAAACAGTGGAATAAATACCAGTATAGTATGGTTCTAAATCAGAGACAATAAATACACAAATCATAGTGGAATAAATACACAGGAATAAATACACAGTGGAATAAGTATGGAATTCTCAGTCAATCAGAGACAGTGGAATAAATACACAGTGGAATAAATACAGTGGAATAAATCATAGTGGAATAAATAACAGTAGCTACACAGTGGAATGAATACACAGTGGTTCTAAATCAGAGACAATAACTACACAGTGGAATGAATCACAGTGGAAATACAGGCTGGCCTATAGTATGGTTCCTTTTCAATCAGAGACAATCAACTATGCAGCCACAAATCATGAAGTGGGAAAACAGGCTGCATAAGTATGGTGAAAACACTGAGACAACAACCACCTACAAATCATAGTGGGAAAACAGGCTGCCTAAGTATGGTTCTCAATCAGAGACAACAACTACCCACAAATCATAGTGGGGAAAACAGGCTACCTAAGTATGGTTCTCAATCAGAGACAACAACTACCCACAAATCATAGTGGGAAAACAGGCTGCCTAAGTATGGTTCTCAACCAGAGACAACAACTACCCACAAATCATAGTGGGAAAACAGGCTACCTAAGTATGGTTCTCAATCAGAGACAACAACTACCCACAAATCATAGTGGGAAAACAGGCTGCCTAAGTATGGTTCTCAATCAGAGACAACAACTACCCACAAATCATAGTGGGAAAACAGGCTACCTAAGTATGGTTCTCAATCAGAGACAACAACTACCCACAAATCATAGTGGGAAAACAGGCTGCCTAAGTATGGTTCTCAATCAGAGACAACAACTACCCACAAATCATAGTGGGAAAACAGGCTACCTAAGTATGGTTCTCAATCAGAGACAACAACTACCCACAAATCATAGTGGGAAAACAGGCTGCCTAAGTATGGTTCTCAATCAGAGACAACAACTACCCACAAATCATAGTGGGAAAACAGGCTACCAAAAGTATGGTTCTCAATCAGAGACAACGATAGACAGCTGCCTCTGATTGGGAACCATACCAGACCAAACACATGGGAGAAAACATAGAATACCCACCCCCAACTCACTCCCTGACCAACCTAAAATAGAGACATACAAAAGGAACTAAGGTCCCACGTGATATATACACAGTGGAATAATCCATCAAACCAGAAAGAGGACATTTAGCAACACTAATGAGGACATGTCAGTAGAGAACATCTTGTACTGATATTGGACCACAGTCCCCTGAGCTATAAAATATTCCATTTAAAACATTTTATAAATTCAGGCTCAAACTCACTGGTAAACCTGGAAAATAGAGAGAATAGAGGACTTGGAGAATTCCACTGGAATAGGACTTCCATCAGAGGACTTGGAGAAAGAGGTAGGAGGGAAATGAGGACTTGGAGAATAGAGGACTTGGACAGAATAGAGGACTTGGAGAATAGAGGACTTGGAGCTATAAATAGATGACTTTAATAAGGACTTTTATAAGGACTTGGAGGAGAATAGAGGACTTGGAGGACTTGGAAATAGGAGAGGACTTGGAGAATAGAGGACTTGGAGATTATAGAGGGACTTGGAGAATAGAGGACTTGGAGAATAGAGGACTTGGAGAATAGAGGACTTGGAGTATAGAGGACTTGGAGAATAGAGGACTTGGAGAATAGAGGACTTGGAGAATAGAGGACTTGGAGAATAGAGGACTTGGAGAATAGAAGGACTTGGAGAATAGAGGACTTGGAAGAGGCCTTGGAGAATAGATGACTTGGAGAATAGAGGACTTGGAGAATAGAGGACTTGGAGAATAGAAGGACTTGGAGAATAGAGGCCTTGGAGAATAGAGGCCTTGGAGAATAGAGGCCTTGGAGAATAGATGACTTGGAGAATAGAGGACTTGGAGTATAGAGGACTTGGAGAATAGAGGACTTGGAGAATAGAGGACTTGGAGAATAGAGGACTTGGAGTATAGAGGACTTGGAGTATAGAGGACTTGGAGAATAGAAGGACTTGGAGTATAGAGGACTTGGAGTATAGAGGACTTGGAGAATAGAAGGACTTGGAGAATAGAGGACTTGGAGAATAGAGGACTTGGAGAACTTGGAGAATAGAAGGACTTGGAGAACAGAACTTTCCAACATAATTTGCAAATAAATTCATAAAAAATCCTACAATATGATTTTCTGGATTTTTCTTTCTCTCTCATTTTGTCTGTCATAGTTTGAAGTGTACCTATGATGAAAATTACAGGCCTCTCTCATCTTTTAAGTGGGAGAACTTGCGCAATTGGTGGCTGAATAAATACATTTTTGCCCCACTGTATATATATAAAAATAAAATAAATGGAGTGGGACTGGACGCCATGCCTGGACTGGGCACCTGCTCAGAGGAAGGCCATGGAGCGAGACTGGTGACACACTCTTCAGGGCGAGTGCGGGAGCCGGCACAGGGCGTGCCGGACTGGAGGCCTGGTGCGTGGTGGGATATTCAGTCAATAACTCGACCAAGGCGCAGCGTGGTAGAGTTCCACATATTTATTACAGTGGAACCTCAAAACAACAAAGAATGAACAAACGTGCCATTCATAGAGCACATAGGCACTAAACAAAACAAATATCCCACAATGCAGCTGGGAAAAAGGGACACATTAAGTATGATCCCCAATTAGAGGCAACGATATACAGCTGCCTCAATTGGGAACCATACTCACACACCAACATAGAACTATAATAACTAGAAAACCCCTAGTCACGCTCTGACCTATTACACCATAGAGAACCCCGAGGGCTCTCTATGGTCAGGGCGTGACAGACGGTGTGAGTAACTTAATTTATGTCACCTAATTGCCCTGAATACCTTGGTTAATCCTACAGCTATTTCATGCAGTAATCATGTGCATATGAACAAGAGTCATACTGTTAACACTGAGGCTGTGTGTCCTAGTAGGAAGACCACTGTTAACACTGAGGAGGTGTGTCCTAGTAGGAAGACCACTGTTAACACTGAGGTGTGTGTCCTAGTAGGAAGACCACTGTTAACACCGAGGTGGTGTGTCCTAGTAGGAAGACCACTGTTAACACTGAGGTGGTGTGTCCTAGTAGGAAGACCACTGTTAACACTGAGGTGGTGTGTCCTAGTAGGAAGACCACTGTTAACACTGAGGTGGTGTGTCCTAGTAGGAAGACCACTGTTAACACTGGTGGTGTGTCCTATAGGAAGACCACTGTTAACACTGAGGATGGTGTGTCCCAGTAGGAAGACCACTGTTAACACTGAGGTGTGTGTCCTAGTAGGAAGACCACTGTTAACACTGAGGTGGTGTCCCAGTAGGAAGACCATTGTTAACACTGAGGCTGTGTGTCCTAGTAGGAAGACCACTGTTAACACTGAGGTGGTGTGTCCTAGTAGGAAGACCACTGTTAACACTGAGGTGGTGTGTCCTAGTAGGAAGACCACTGTTAACACTGAGGTGGTGTGTCCTAGTAGGAAGACCACTGTTAACACTGAGGAGGTGTGTCCTAGTAGGAAGACCACTGTTAACACTGAGGTGGTGTGTCCTAGTAGGAAGACCACTGTTAACACTGAGGTGGTGTGTCCTAGTAGGAAGACCACTGTTAACACTGAGGTGGTGTGTCCTAGTAGGAAGACCACTGTTAACACTGAGGTGGTGTGTCCTATAGGAAGACCACTGTTAACACTGAGGTGGTGTGTCCTAGTAGGAAGACCACTGTTAACACTGAGGTGGTGTGTCCTAGTAGGAAGACCACTGTTAACACTGAGGAGGTGTGTCCTAGTAGGAAGACCACTGTTAACACTGAGGTGGTGTGTCCTAGTAGGAAGACCACTGTTAACACTGAGGTGGTGTGTCCTAGTAGGAAGACCACTGTTAACACTGGTGGTGTGTCCCAGTAGGAAGACCACTGTTAACACTGAGGTGGTGTGTCCTAGTAGGAAGACCACTGTTAACACTGAGGTGGTGTGTCCTAGTAGGAAGACCACTGTTAACACTGAGGTGGTGTGTCCTAGTAGGAAGACCACTGTTAACACTGAGGTGGTGTGTCCTAGTAGGAAGACCACTGTTAACACTGAGGTGGTGTGTCCTAGTAGGAAGACCACTGTTAACACTGAGGTGGTGTGTCCTAGTAGGAAGACCACTGTTAACACTGAGGTGGTGTGTCCTAGTAGGAAGACCACTGTTAACACTGAGGCTGTGTGTCCTAGTAGGAAGACCACTGTTAACACTGGTGGTGTGTCTAGTAGGAAGACCACTGTTAACACTGAGGAGGTGTGTCTAGTAGGAAGACCACTGTTAACACTGAGGTGGTGTGTCCTAGTAGGAAGACCACTGTTAACACTGAGGTGGTGTGTCCTAGTAGGAAGACCACTGTTAACACTGAGGTGGTGTGTCCTAGTAGGAAGACCACTGTTAACACTGAGGTGGTGTGTCCTAGTAGGAAGACCACTGTTAACACTGAGGTGGTGTGTCCTAGGAAGACCACTGTTAACACTGAGGTGGTGTGTCCTAGTAGGAAGACCACTGTTAACACTGAGGTGGTGTGTCCTAGTAGGAAGACCACTGTTAACACTGAGGTGGTGTGTCCTAGTAGGAAGACCACTGTTAACACTGAGGTGGTGTGTCCTAGTAGGAAGACCACTGTTAACACTGAGGTGGTGTGTCCTAGTAGGAAGACCACTGTTAACACTGAGGTGGTGTGTCCTAGTAGGAAGACCACTGTTAACACTGAGGTGGTGTGTCCTAGTAGGAAGACCACTGTTAACACTGAGGTGGTGTGTCCTAGTAGGAAGACCACTGTTAACACTGAGGTGGTGTGTCCTAGTAGGAAGACCACTGTTAACACTGGGAGGTGTGTCCTATAGGAAGACCACTGTTAACACTGAGGTGGTGTGTCCTAGTAGGAAGACCACTGTTAACACTGAGGTGGTGTGTCCTAGTAGGAAGACCACTGTTAACACTGAGGTGGTGTGTCCTAGTAGGAAGACCACTGTTAACACTGAGGTGGTGTGTCCCAGTAGGAAGACCACTGTTAACACTGAGGTGGTGTGTCCTAGTAGGAAGACCACTGTTAACACTGAGGTGGTGTGTCCTAGTAGGAAGACCACTGTTAACACTGAGGTGGTGTGTCCTATAGGAAGACCACTGTTAACACTGAGGAGGTGTGTCCTAGTAGGAAGACCACTGTTAACACTGAGGTGGTGTGTCCTAGTAGGAAGACCACTGTTAACACTGAGGTGGTGTGTCCTAGTAGGAAGACCACTGTTAACACTGAGGTGGTGTCCTATAGGAAGACCACTGTTAACACTGAGGTGGTGTGTCCTAGTAGGAAGACCACTGTTAACACTGAGGTGTGTGTCCTAGTAGGAAGACCACTGTTAACACTGAGGTGTGTGTCCTAGTAGGAAGACCACTGTTAACACTGAGGTGGTGTGTCCTAGTAGGAAGACCACTGTTAACACTGAGGCTGTGTGTCCTAGTAGGAAGACTGCTGTTAACAAGGCAGTGTGTCATCCACTGTTAACATGAGGTGTGTGTCCTAGTAGGAAGACCACTGTTAACACTGAGGTGTGTGTCTTAGGAAGACCACGTTAACACTGGTGGTGTGTCTAGTAGGAAGACCACAGTTAACACTGCCACTCCTACTGCTCTCCTATAGGAAGACCCGTTAACACTGATGTGTCCTGTTAGGAAGACCACTGTTAACACTTCTGAGGTGATGTGTCTAGTAGGAAGACCACCGTTTATCCTCATGGTGTCCCAAGTGGAGGTCAGACCATTCTTTCTCCCTGTTAACACTGATGGTGTGTCCTAGTAGGAAGACCACCTTTGAATTCTGAGGCTGTGTGTCACAGTTACCAGTTAACCCTTTAGGAGGCCACTGTGCTGGTGGTGTGTCCTTATCATTTAACACTGAGGTTCCCTAGGAAGAGTTAACAATGAGGCTGTGATCCTCCAGGGAAGACCACTTTAACACTGAGGAGGTGTGTCCTAGGAAGACCACTGTTAACACTGAGGCTGTGTGACTTAGGAAGACCACTGTTCCCTGAGGAGGTGTGTCCCTAGTAGGAAGACTCATTCCTGAGGAGGTGCCTCCTAGCAGGAAGACCACTGTTAACACTGAGGAGGTGTGTCCTAGGAAGACCCTCTAACACCTTGTGTCCTACAGGGAAGACCACTGGTAAATACGATGTGTTCCCAGTAGGAAGACCATCTTTAACACTGAGATGTGTGTCCAGTAGGAAGACCACTGTTAACACTGAGGTGGTCCCTCCAAGTAGGAAGACCACTGTTAACACTGAGGCTGTGTCCTAGTAGGAAGACCACTGTTAACACTGAGGTGGGTGTGTCCCACAGGAAGACCACTGTTAACACGGATGGTGTGTGGTCCGTAGGAAGACCACTGTTAACACTCGGGAGGAGGTGTGTCTAGTAGGAAGACCCTGTTAACACTCTCCTGGTTCCATCCTAGTAGGAGAAGACCACTGTTAACACTGAGGTGTGCTAGTAGGAAGACCACTTAACACACTGAGGTGGTGTGTCCCAGCAGGGAAGACCACTGTTAACACTGAGGGTGGGTCTCCTAGGGAAGACCACTGTTAACACTGAGGTGGTGTGTCTAGTAGGGAAGACCACTGTTATCACTGAGGTGGTGTGTCCTAGTAGGAAGACCCTGTTAACACTCGAGGAGGTGTGTCCTAGTAGGAAGACCACTGTTAACACTGAGCAGGTGTCCTAGTAGGCAGACCACTGTTAACACGGAAGTGTGTCCTAGTAGGAAGACACTCGTTAACACTGAGGACCTGTGTCCTAGTAGGAAGACCACTGTTAACACTGAGGTGGTGTGTCCTAGTAGGAAGACCACTGTAACACTGAGGAGGTGTCCTAGTAGGAAGCCACTGTTAACACTGAGGTGGTGTGTCCAGTAGGATCTGCCACTGTTAACACTGAGGAGGTGTTCTAGTAGGAAGACCACTGTAACACTGAGGAGGTGTGTCCAGTAGGAGATTCACTGTTAACACTCCCTGTTAACCTAGGAAGACCACTGTTAACACTGAGGTCCTCTCTGCAGGAAGACCACTGAACCATTTTGAAAAGACCACTGTTGTCTGTCTATCTGTTCCTCCTCTCTGCACAGACCAAACGGCACCGCGTGGTTCTGGTGGTCCCAGCGCGCCGACCCACGTGGAGTTCAGGTCTGTAGCCTCTGGAACTTCTGCGGCCAACCAGAGTTCATCTCAGCCTATGCCTCCCTCCAGTCCCTCGACTTCTTGGCACTGACGGCATGGATCACCACAAGATACCTGCACTGCCACTCCTACTGCTCTCTCTTCTCCGACCATGTTCTCGCACACCCCAAGAGCTTCTGGTCCGGGTGGTACGGGATCCCTCATCTCTCCCAAGTGGTCATTCTCTCTTTCTCCCCTTACCATCTGTCTATCGCCTCCTTTGAATTCCATGCTGTCACAGTTACCAGCCCTTTCAAGCTTAACATCCTTATCATTTATCGCCCTCCAGGTTCCTCGAGTTCATCAATACAGACCAGTATCCTTGATAAGCTCCTTTCCTGAGGACGGCTCACCTCTCACAGTGCTGGGCGACTTTAACCTCCCCGTCTACCTTTGACTCATTCCTCTCTGCCTCCTTCTTTCCACTCCTCTCCTCTTTTGACCTCACCCTCTCACCTTCCCCCTACTCACAAGGCAGGCAATACGCTCGACCTCATCTTTACTAGATGCTGTTCTTCCACTAACCTCATTGCAACTCCCCTCCAAGTCTCCGACCACTACCTTGTATCCTTTTCCTCTCGCTCTCATCTAACACCTCCCACACTGCCCCTACTCGGATGGTATCGATACTGTCCCAACCTTCGCTCTCTCTCCCCTCCTCCTCCTCTTCCATCCTATCATCTCTTCTCTGCTCAAACCTTCTCCAACCTATCTCCTGATTCTGCCTCCTCAACCCTCCTCTCCTCCCTTTCTGCATCCTTTGACTCTCTATGTCCCCTATCCTCCAGGCCGGCTCGGTCCTCCCCTCCCGCCCCGTGGCTCGACGACTCATTGCGAGCTCACAGAACAGGGCTCCGGGCAGCTGAGCGGAAGTGGAGAGGAAAACTCGCCTCCTGCGGACCTGGCATCCTTGGCTCTCCCTCCTCTCTACATTTTCCTCCTCTGTCTCTGCTGCTAAAGCCATTTTTCTACCACTCTAAATTCCAAGCATCTGCCTCTAACCCTAGGAAGCTCTTTGCCACCTTCTCCTCCCTCCTGAATCCCCCCTCCTCCCTCTCTGCAGATGACTTCGTCAACCATTTTGAAAAGAAGGTCGACGACATCCGATCCTCGTTGCTAAGTCAAACGGCACCGCTGGTTCTGCTCACACTGCCCTACCCTGTGCTCTGACCTCTTTCTCCCCTCTCTCCAGATGAAATCTCGCGTCTTGTGACGGCCGGCCGCCCAACAACCTGCCCGCTTGACCCTATCCCCTCCTCTCTTCTCCAGACCATTTCCGGAGACCTTCTCCCTTACCTCACCTCGCTCATCAACTCATCCCTGACCGCTGGCTACGTCCCTTCCGTCTTCAAGAGAGCGAGAGTTGCACCCCCTTCTGAAAAAACCTACACTCGATCCCTCCGATGTCAACAACTACAGACCAGTATCCCTTCTTTCTTTCTTTTCTCTCCAAAACTCTTGACGTGCCGTCCTTGGCCAGCTCTCCGCTATCTCTCTCTGAATGACCTTCTTGATCCAAATCAGTGCCAGGTTTCAAGACTAGTCATTCAACTGAGACTGCTCTTCTCTGTATCACGGAGGCGCTCCGCAAGCTAAAGCTAACTCTCTCCTCTGCTCTCATCCTTCTAGACCTATCGGCTGCCTTCGATACTGTGAACCATCAGATCCTCCTCTCCACCCTCTCCAGTTGGGCATCTCCCGGCGCGGCCCACGCTTGGATTGCGTCCTACCTGACAGGTCGCTCCTACCAGGTGGCGTGGCGAGAATCTGTCTCCTCACCACGCGCTCTCACCACTGGTGTCCCCCAGGGTTCTGTTCTAGGCCCTCTCCTATTCTCGCTATACACCAAGTCACTTGGCTCTGTCATAACCTCACATGGTCTCTCCTATCATTGCTATGCAGACGACACACAATTAATCTTCTCCTTTCCCCCTTCTGATGACCAGGTGGCGAATCGCTCTCTGCATGTCTGGCAGACATATCAGTGTGGATGACGGATCACCACCTCAAGCTGAACCTCGGCAAGACGGAGCTGCTCTTCCTCCCGGGGAAGGACTGCCCGTTCCATGATCTCGCCATCACGGTTGACAACTCCATTGTGTCCTCCTCCCAGAGCGCTAAGAACCTTGGCGTGATCCTGGACAACACCCTGTCGTTCTCAACTAACATCAAGGCGGTGGCCCGTTCCTGTAGGTTCATGCTCTACAACATCCTCAGAGTCTGACCCTGCCTCACACAGGAAGCGGCGCAGGTCCTAATCCAGGCACTTGTCATCTCCGTCTGGATTACTGCAACTCGCTGTTGGCTGGGCTCCCTGCCTGTGCCATTAAACCCCTACAACTCATCCAGAACGCGCAGCCCGTCTGGTGTTCAACCTTCCCAAGTTCTCTCCACGTCACCCCGCTCCTCCGCTCTCTCCACTGGCTTCCAGTTGAAGCTCGCATCCGCTACAAGACCATGGTGCTTGCCTACGGAGCTGTGAGGGGAACGGCACCTCAGTACCTCCAGGCTCTAATCAGGCCCTACACCCAAACAAGGGCACAGCGTTCATCCACCTCTGGCCTGCTCGCCTCCCTACCACTGAGGAAGTACAGTTCCGCTCAGCCCAGTCAAAACTGTTCGCTGCTCTGGCCCCCCAATGGTGGAACAAACTCCCTCACGACGCCAGGACAGCGGAGTCAATCACCACCTTCCGGAGACACCTGAAACCCCACCTCTTTAAGGAATACCTAGGATAGGATAAAGTAATCCTTCTCACCCCCCCCTTTAAGATTTAGATGCACTATTGTAAAGTGACTGTTCCACTGGATTGTCATAAGGTGAATGCACCAATTTGTAAGTCGCTCTGGATAAGAGCGTCTGCTAAATGACTTAAATGTAAATGTATGTAAATGTTCTCAACTAACATCAAGGCGGTGGCCCGTTCCTGTAGGTTCATGCTCTACAACATCCGCAGAGTACGACCCTGCCTCACACAGGAGCGGTGCAGGTCTAATCAGGCACTTGTCATCTCCCGTCTGGATTACTGCAACTCGCTGTTGGCTGGGCTCCCTGCCTGTGCCATTAAACCCCTACAACTCATCCAGAACGCCGCAGCCCGTCTGGTGTTCAACCTTCCCAAGTTCTCTCACGTCACCCCGCTCCTCCGCTCTCTCCACTGGCTTCCAGTTGAAGCTCGCATCCGCTACAAGACCATGGTGCTTGCCTACGGAGCTGTGAGGAACGGCACCTCAGTACCTCCAGGCTCTGATCAGGCCCTACACCCAAACAAGGGCACTGCGTTCATCCACCTCTGGCCTGCTCGCCTCCCTACCACTGAGGAAGTACAGTTCCCGCTCAGCCCAGTCAAAACTGTTAGCTGCTCTGGCCCCCAATGGTGGAACAAACTCGCTCACGACGCCAGGACAGCGGAGTCAATCACCACCTTCCGGAGACACCTGAAACCCCACCTCTTTAAGGAATACCTAGGATAGGATAAGTAATCCTTCTCACCCCCCCCCCCTTTAAGATTTAGATGCACTATTGTAAAGTGACTGTTCTACTGGATGTCATAAGGTGAATGCACCAATTTGTAAGTCGCTCTGGATAAGAGCGTCTGCTAAATGACTTAAATGTCTTAAATGTTAACACTGAGGTGGTGTGTCCTCGTAGGAAGACCACTTTGTGCAGCTCACCCTGCACTATCAAGTCTACTTCTGATAAGCTTCCCAGTAAAGGAGTAAAAACAATCAAGCAAGACAGGAAAGTGCTAAAAATAGCCAATATTAACATACTGAGAAACCAGGTCCATGAATTGATTAACTAGCCAGTAAACAGATGACATTTATATTCTGCCTATCTCTGAAACTCGCTTAGATAATAATTATTATTCTGCCTATCTCTGAAACTCGCTTAGATAATAGCTTTGATGATACAGTGGAAGCAATACATGGTTATAACGTCTACAGGAGAGACAGAAACGCCCCCGGCGGTGTTGCGGACTATAAAGAACCAGCTTCCTGTAAAGCTTAGAGAGGATCTCAGGTTAAATACTGTTGAAGTCATCTGGCTACAGGTTCATCTGCTTCACCTAAAGCCCATTCTGGTGGGAAGCTGCTATAGACCACTGAGTGTTAACAGTCACTATCTGGATAATGTTAAATACTGTTGAAGTCATCTGGCTACAGGTTCATCTGCTTCACCTAAAGCCCATTCTGGTGGGAAGCTGCTATAGACCACTGAGTGTTAACAGTCAGTATCTGAATAATGTGTGTGAAATGCTTGATAATGTATGTGATATCAAAAGAGAAGTATATTTCCTGGGTGATTTAAATATTGACTGGGTATCATCAAGCTGCCCACTCAAGAGAAAAAGCTTCAAACTGTAACAGTGCCTGCAGCCTGGTTCAGGTTACCAGTCAACCTACCAGGGTAGTTACAAACAGCACAGGAATGACATCATCAACATGTATTGATCACATCTTTACTAATGCTGCAGACATCTGCTCTAAAGTAGTATCCAGATCCATAGGATGTATTGATCACAATATAGTAGCCATATCTAGGAAAACCAAAGTTCCAGAGCCTGGGTCTAATATAGTGTATAAGAGGTCATACAATAAGTTTTGTAGTGATTCATATGTTGATGATGTTAAGAATATTTGCTGGTCTGTGGTGTGTAACGAGGAGCAACCAGACGCTGCTGGTCTGTGGTGTGTAACGAGGAGCAACCAGACGCTGCTGGTCTGTGGTGTGTAACGAGGAGCAACCAGACGCTGCTGGTCTGTGGTGTGTAATGAGGAGCAACCAGATGCTGCTGGTCTGTGGTGTGTAACGAGGAGCAACCAGACGCTGCTGGTCTGTGGTGTGTAATGAGGAGCAACCAGACGCTGCTGGTCTGTGGTGTGTAATGAGGAGCAACCAGACGCTGCTGGTCTGTGGTGTGTAACGAGGAGCAACCAGACGCTGCTGGTCTGTGTGTAACGAGGAGCAACCAGACGCTGCTGGTCTGTGGTGTGTAATGAGGAGCAACCAGACGCTGCACTTGACACATTTATGAAATTGCTTATTCCAGTTACTAATAAGCATGCTCCCATTAAGAAAATGACTGGAAAAACTGTTAAATCCCCTTGGATTGATGAAGAAGTGAAAATCTGACCAAATTATAAAAGACGAGCATTGTACTTTCGAATTCCGTAAAGTCAGTGTGGACTAATTTCCGTAAAGTCAATGTGGAATAAATTCCGTAAAGTCAGTGTGGAATAAATTCCGTAAAGTCAGTGTGGAATAAATTCCGTAAAGTCAGTGTGGAATAAATTCCGTAAAGTCAGTGTGGAATAAATTTTGTAAAGTCAGTGTGGAATAAATTCCGTACAGTCAGTGTGGAATAAATTCCGTAAAGTCAGTGTGGAATAAATTCCGTAAAGTCAGTGTGGAATAAATTCCGTAAAGTCAGTGTGGAATAAATTCCGTAAAAAGTCAGTGTGGAATAAATTCCGTAAAGTCAGTGTGGAATAAATTCCGTAAAGTCAGTGTGGAATAAATTCCGTAAAGTCAGTGTGGAATAAATTCCGTAAAGTCAGTGTGGAATAAATTCCGTAAAGTCAGTGTGGAATAAATTCCGTACAGTCAGTGTGGAAGAATGATTGTTGTTTATCAACGATGACATGCCACCGGGTCTTACAATCTGGATGGAAAATTACTCAGGATAATGGAGGATGGAATTGCCACTCCTATTTGCCACATCTTCAATTTAAGCCTACTTTAAGCCCTCAGGCCTGGAGGAAGCTAAAGTCATTCCGCTACCCAAGAACAGTAAAGCCCCATTTACTGGCTCAAATAGCCGACCAATCAGTCTGTTACCAACCCTTAGTAAACTTCTGGAGAAAATTTGTGTTTGACCAGATACAATGCTATTTCACAGTAAACAAATTGACGACAGACTTTCAGCACGCATATAGGGAAGGACACTCAACAAGCACAGCATTTACACAAATGACTGATGATTGGCTGAGAGAAATTAATGATAAAATGATTGTGGGGGGCTGTCTTGTTAGACTTCAGTGCAGATTTTGACATGATCATACATAGTCTGCTCCTGGAAAAACATATGTGTTATGGCTTTACACCCCCTGCTTTAATGCAGATAAAGAGTTACTTGTCCAACAGAACACAGAGGGTGTTCTTTAATGGAAGCCTATCAAATATAATCCAGTTAGAATCAGGAATTCCCCAGGGTAGCTGTTTAGGCCCCTTGATTTGTTTCAATCTTTACTAACGTCATGCCACTGACTTTGAGTAAAGCCAGAGTTTCTATGTATTTCTATGTATGTGGATGACTCAACACTATACACGTCAGCTACTAAAGAGACTGAAATGACTGCAACACTAAACAAAGAGCTGCCAAGGGTGCCAAGGAAAAAGTTAGCCTTAAAAGTATGTGGAGAGCTAACATTAATGACATGCATGTCAATCTCTCATGGCTTAAAGTGGAAGAGAGATTGACTTCCTCATTACTTGTTTTTGTAAGAGGTGTTGACAAAATGAATGTACCGAGCTGTCTGTTTAAAATACTGGTGCACAGCTCAGACAACCATGAATACCCCACAAGACATGCCAAGTCCAGAACAGACTATGGGAGGCGCACAGTACTACATAGAGCCATGACTACATGGAACTCTATTCCACATCAGGAAACTGATGTAAGCAGTAGAATCATATTTAAAAAGCAGGTAAAAATACACCTTATGGAACAGTGGGGACTGTGAAGTAACACAAACATTTAAAAAAAAAATCCAAGATGGCATAGCAGTAGGACGTGTGTGTTTGTCTCTGTCTTATCCAGTGTCTTATCCCGTGTAAATAGACTGTCTTTTTCGTATATATCTTTATCTCACTTTCTATCTACGAACTAAATATACTTTCCTGCAACCCGCCTCACCCAATGTGGTACGGATCTGCTGTTTTTATTATTTTTTAAATAAAGGTGATCTGGTCTAAGGTGATCTGGTCTACCTGGTTAAATAAAGGTGATCTGGCATACCTGGTTAAATAAAGGTGATCTAGTCTACCTGGTTAAATAAAGGTGATCTGGTCTACCTGGTTAAATAAAGGTGATCTGGTCTACCTGGTTAAATAAAGGTGATCTGGTCTACCTGGTTAAATAAAGGTGATCTGGTCTACCTGGTTAAATAAAGGTGATCTGGTCTACCTGGTTAAATAAAGGTGATCTAGTCTACCTGGTTAAATAAAGGTGATCTGGTCTACCTGGTTAAATAAAGGTGATCAGGTCTACCTGGTTGAATAAAGGTGATCTAGTCTACCTGGTTAAATAAAGGTGACCTGGTCTACCTGGTTAAATAAAGGTGATCTGGTCTACCTGGTTAAATAAAGGTGATCTGGTCTACCTGGTTAAATAAAGGTGGTCTGGCCTACCTGGTTAAATAAAGGTGATCTGGTCTACCTGGTTGAATAAAGGTGATCTAGTCTACCTGGTTAAATAAAGGTGATCTGGCATACCTGGTTAAATAAAAAGGTGATCTGGTCTACCTGGTTAAATAAAGGTGATCTAGTCTACCTGGTTAAATAAAAGGTGATCTGGTCTACCTGGTTAAATAAAGGTGATCTGGTCTACCTGGTTAAATAAAGGTGATCTGGTCTACCTGGTTAAATAAAGGTGATCTGGTCTACCTGGTTAAATAAAGGTGATCTGGTCTACCTGGTTAAATAAAGGTGATCTGGTTTACCTGGTTAAATAAAGGTGATCTGGTCTACCTGGTTAAATAAAGGTGGTCTGGTCTACCTGGTTAAATAAAGGTGGTCTGGTCTACTGTGGTTAAATAAAGGTGATCTGGTCTACCTGGTTAAATAAAGGTGGTCTGGTCTACCTGGTTAAATAAAGGTGATCTGGTCTACCTGGTTAAATAAAGGTGATCTGGTCTACCTGGTTAAATAAAGGTGGTCTGGTCTACCTGGTTAAATAAAGGTGATCTGGTCTACCTGGTTAAATAAAGGTGGTCTGGTCTACCTGGTTAAATAAAGGTGATCTGGTCTACCTGGTTAAATAAAGGTGATCTGGTCTACCTGGTTAAATAAAGGTGATCTGGTCTACCTGGTTAAATAAAAGGTGATCTGGTCTACCTGGTTAAATAAAGGTGATCTGGTTTACCTGGTTAAATAAAGGTGATCTGGTCTACCTGGTTAAATAAAGGTGGTCTGGCCTACCTGGTTAAATAAAGGTGATCTGGTCTACCTGGTTAAATGAAGGTGATCTGGTCTACCTGGTTGACCTGGTCTACCTGGTTAAATAAAGGTGGTCTGGTCTACCTGGTTAAATAAAGGTGGTCTGGCCTACCTGGTTAAATAAAGGTGATCTGGTCTACCTGGTTAAATAAGGGTGATCTGGTCTACCTGGTTAAATAAAGGTGGTCTGTTCTACCTGGTTAAATAAAGGTGATCTGGTCTACCTGGTTAAATAAAGGTGATCTGGTCTACCTGGTTAAATAAAGGTGATCTGGTCTACCTGGTTAAATAAAGGTTTAAAATTAAATAACTAATTAAATTAAACACATAGGCGCAGACACCATGCCTACAAAGTCTGGTCACATGATAACATACACACACAGACGTCTACAAATGGACCTGGTTAAATAAAGGTGATCTGGTTTTGTTAAATAAAGATATGTTAAATGGTTGTGGAGTGTGGACTCTGTTAAATAAAGGGCACTGGTTAAATAAGGTGACACTTAGTGTGTTACCTGGTTAAATAAAATTCTGTAATGAATCTATTGTAATACCTGGTTTTACAGTTGTATAACTGCCTTAATTTTGCCCGATTATTAAATTATTAATAATTTTTATAATAATTCTAATTATTTTTACCTGGTTAAATAAAGGGATCTGGTCTATAATAAATAAAATCAAGGTATGGTAGTAGGTGCCAGGTGCACCGGTTTGAGTGTGTCAAGAAAGACAACAGCGCTGTGTTTTTCAAACTCCAACAGTTTCTCTGGTTAAATAAAAGGTGATGTCTGCCTGGTTAAATTTCTGGTCAGAATGTTCCACCACCCAAAGGACATACCAGCCAACCTGGTTAAAAATAAAGGTGATCTGGTCACAACTGTGGGAAGCGTTGGAGGCAACATGGGTCTACCAGTCTACCATCCCTGATCTGGAACACCTGGTTAAGTAAAGGTGATCTGGCACCTTGTCTACCTGGTTAAATAAGGTGATCTGGTCTACCTGGTTAAATAAAGGTGATCTGGTCTACCCCGTCTACAAATTGAGTCTGTTCTGAGGAGAAGGTGATCTGGGGTTAAATAAAGGTGATCTGGTCTACCTGGTTAAATAAATGTGATCTGGTCTACTGGTTAAATAAATATTAGGAAGGTGTTCCTAATGTTTGTCCATTCAGTGTATATTTGCATCAGTATTTATGTTTACATGTATATATTACCATGATGATATATTAGCATCAGCACACACTTAGTGTGTTATGAATTCTTAATGAACATGTAATATTTTATTACCATGAGTATTATATAGCATCAGTATTTATGTTTACATGTATATAGTTTCTCATGTGTTTCAGAATGTTCCACCACCAAGTCCAGCCAATATTGGGAAGCATCAGTATTTATGTTTACATGTATATATTACGAACAATATTAGGAAAGGTGAGTATATTAGCATCAGTATTTATGTTTACATGTATATATTACCATGAGTATATTAGCATCAGTATTTATGTTTACATGTATATATTACCATGAGTATATTACCATCAGTATTTATGTTTACATGTATATATTACCATGAGTATATTGACATCAGTATTTATGTTTACATGTATATATTACTGTATATATTACCGTTATATTAGCATCATTATTTATGTTTTACATGTATATATTACCATGAGTATATTACCATCAGTGTTTATACATTCTTGCTGCAGTCACTATTCAGCCCTGTTTGACTGACGATTGGCTGAGTTAAATTGATGATGAAAGGGGGCTGTTTTGTTGGACTTCAGTGCGGCTTTTGACATTATGGATCACAGTCTGCTGGTTGGATCACAGTCTGATGCTGGATCACAGTCTGCTGCTGGATCACAGTCTGCTGCTGGAAA